>NC_056735.1:130578977-130636477 GCF_019279795.1 Protopterus annectens
AAAAAATGTTTTTCCTTAAACAAAAATATGTGTTAAGTAATAGTTACAAACATATGAATGACAAGAAACAAAACCAAATAAATTAAAACAAACAACAGGCAAGGGGTTCTCTCCAAAAATGTTTATAAATCCACAAATTATGTGAATCCACAAGTAAAAGGTTAGCGTTTTCGTACACAACCAGTGTGTGAACTTCTTCAGACAAAGGATAAAATCACACAATTCAGCTTTAAAGCATAGAAGCAATTATGACATCACAAAACCCTATTCATACTTAAAGAAACAATGCACACTATTACCTAAATTATTATAAAAAACCTGTGCTACATACTACATATGCACCCTAATATACAGTAACACTAAAAACATATATATTATACCTTACTTTAAGTCAGTGATTACCTCTCCATAGATTTTAATTTCAGAATACACTTTAGGGAGCATTGGTCATTTAATCCTGGATATGCAAATGTGTTTAGTCTAAGATGCTAGGAGAGTTCTCTTTCCTCTAAATGAAGAAGCCAGGGCCACCCTAATATATTTCCTAACATGATCAATGGCTAAGTAAAGAAAATAGTGTCCAACATTTTCAAGGACATGTTTGGCCAAAGCATGGGTAATACTTTGTTTATTAATATTATATTTATGTTCATATACTCTTTGTTTTAAGTGTTTCTTTTCCAATATAAAAACAAGGGCAAAGCTGAAATTTAGCAAGGTAAATCACTCCAACACTGTTACAATTATATTCACCCCTAATTTTAAAGGTAGTATTGTTAATGGAAAAGGTATTAGAAACTCCCATAAATTTACAAAAATTACATCTACCACATTTTTCCATTTCAGCATTTAAGGGGTGGCTGAATTACTTTTTCTCCAAGATATTCTTGAAGTTACTACCGCGCTTAAACATTATCCCTGGTTTAGTTGTTATTCTCTGTCTAACCAGGGGATCCTCTAGTATAATTGCCCAATTTTTAACTAAAATATCCCTCAAAAAATAGCATTGAGGGAAAATGGTGTAATGAATTTCAAAGAATCATCCCCCATATTCATTAGAGTGGATAAAGAACCAGCTTGGGATCCCATATTATGGTCCAAAACTTCAGAAATACCAGTTAGTGGTTCACATACGCCACATGTCCCTCCCAAAATTGGTTTAAACCAGCCAGAATTCCTTTTTATAACTACCTCAGTAATAACTTCATCTATTAAATAACACGGGTATGCTATCTTCACAAACATTTCCCTTAGGTTTTCACATTCCATCAAAAATTCAGTATCCTAACTAATCATTCTAGCAGCTCTCATCAGCTGAACTTTAATGATAGCCTTTTTCTGATGAAAAGGGTGAGAGCTGCTAAAATGCAAAAAAGCATTAGAATAGGTAGCTTACAGAACATTTGGGCTAGGTACCTGTTGTTTAATCTATCCTTTCTTACCGAAACATCCAAGTAAGAAATTGTGTCCACATTAAAATCAAATGTAAATTTAAGAAATGAGGTGGAACCAGAAATAAGTTCCACAAAAGCTAATGCCGCATCATAATCCCCCTTTAGGATGATAAAAGTATCATCCAAAAAATGGGTGTACCAAAACACCTTCCCTTTAAACAAATTGCTGTTAAAAAGAAACTTGCCCTCCCATGGGCCATGACACAATTAGCAAAGCTCCCCCGATATGGAGCCCATCACAACCCGTGTTTTCTGTAAATAATAATCTCCATTAAATATAAGGAAATTATAAGATAAAACAATGTCTAGAAGATTTTCAGTCAAGTCTATCTCATCACCTGGGGCACCTTTTTATGTAAAAATTCTCTTACCCAACCAATGCCAAAATCCTGTGGAATAACATTGTAATGGTCCTTAGCATCGATAGTTAAAAACTGGAATTCCAATCAAATTCCAAAGCATCAAGTGAACCTGGAAAATCCCAAGAATCATGACAGATTTGGGTCTCATTGGCCAAATAATTATTTAGTTTTAGATCCACAAATTTAGCAAAACCATAAGTCATGCATTTTCTCCCATCCACAATAGGATGAAATGGAGGATCAACCAAATCCTTGTGGATCTTAGGAAGCCCAAACATCACAGGGGTAATTGAAGTCACCATATTAAGATAATTAATTGTGTCCAAATTTATTCTTGTGTCAATAAACAAATCATTAATCAAAGATGTAACCTGCTGGCAAGCACCACTAAATTGATTTACTGACACTTTCAAATATGTTTCAGTGTTTAAAATCTGCAGCATTTTGTTAACATAATCACCTGTATTTTCTGGGACTTTAGCAAGTCCAAAGCATTGCATTCTTCAATAGATATTAAATCTGTTACATCATTCTACTGAATCATTTAACATACATCTAATATCCAGTTCTCATAGTTTTTCAAAAAAACTCAGGGTGATATTCGGAGAGGGTTAAACACACTAGAGATCCTGCGGTCACTATTAAACCCGGTACCATTCCCTAACAGAATATTTGAATACAACTTATGAACAAAGAGTTTTAAGTCCAGTAGAGTGTTGGCCAAATTTGCTCATTTCGTCGGAATAAAGGACAAGCCTTTAGAAAGCAGTTCAATCAATTCAAAAGAGCCTTGAATTCTGAAAAGTTGAATATTTTGAAGTCCTCTGTTGAATTCATTAACACTCGTGAGCCAACTCATTTTGGAAAACCTAGTTCACAATCAAAATATTTGTCAGGGTTCATCACTGATTATATAATTAAATAATTGTTTTATTAATTAGATGATTGTATAAATTATTTTGTAGAAAAGGAATTCATTTTAGAAGTGAGTTTACTCTGCAAATGCTATGTTTAGCCAAGGCTCTAAGAGAATTGATTGTGTAAATAAAAGGTTCTTCGGTTAAGAGGTGTATCGGTTTCTGGTTTTTCGTGGTGGATTGTAGTTCTACTTTTTGCTTGTGGTTGCAATAACCTAATAAAATATGACTTCTCTCCAGTAGCTGCCAATTTCAAGTCTCCATACAACAAAAAAATCCAGTAACAAAACAAATGCCTTTTTTGTTACCAATTGTATCTTGTAATTTATAATTATAATCTCCAATCACATATATTAGTACAATTTACAATGATGTCATCCAAGAAATACTTGTTGTGACCATGTAACACCTACCAGTAGATTAAAAGAAAACAACTAAATTATAACTACCCACCCTACTATCAACATATAAAGGATGATCTACATCACCAACACCCCAATCTAACAGCACCACCACCATTGTATTCCTTATCCAAATGAGTATCCTTGAGAACTCTTCAACTCCAAAAGAAAAAAAAAAACTTCCAAAGACTGGAATCCATCCCTCAGTGACCCTTCCAAAACCTGGAATTTATCCTTGTTTGCTCTACAAATGAAACAAATATTCTGCAAAAACACATTGCACTCTTGGTCTTTTCCCCAAGCAAGAATAGCTAAATTCCTATGTGTCACCTCTAAATGCTAATAAAGGGGTTGGTATCTCTGCCTGTCCTGTGGGAGATTGCATTTCAATGCCCCCGCAGGGAGGGTCATCATTTGTCTAGCAGTTAGTACAGATTATTAAGGCTCTGAGCTGTTAATCTGCTTCCTGTAGTACAGGGTACAGGGTTTGATTCCTTTCTTCTCCATTTGTACACTAGGCTATTCTGCAGCAGGTACAACAGACTGCTGCATCTGCAAATCAGCAACAGTCAGGTCTGCTTGCTCTACATCCCTCAAGTATCTGCTTCTTAAACTGTCCCATGAGAGCTGTTTACTCCTCAGTTTTCCTCAACTTTGTTTGGAGTGGACATAGATGTAAGGGCCAATCAGGCCAAAAATGACCATTGTCTCCACACGTAGTACATTTAGGTTCACATTCCCATTCAAAGCGCCCTTCTTGTTTATATCATATACAAACATGATTAATGCAATCCTTTGTAAAATGTTAGTCACTTGGGTTGATATAAACATTAGAAGGCTGGCCTGTATACCTAACAACCCTTTTCCAACCTTTAACTATATTATTTTCCACAGAGAGCAAATCCAAGACATTTTACAAATTCCAGTCTGTAACTGCATTTACCTATGCATTTGCATATAAAGTATGTTTAATCGGGTCTACTTCATAACATTGAAATTTCATAACATTGAATTCATAACATTGAGACCATAATGTCAAAAATTCAAAACACTGAAAACTCAGAACATTGAAAGTGTGCTTCATAACACTGAAAACTAAATTGCACAAGTAAATAATATCACCTCCACCTTAATCAACACCTAACTAACAAACATACTTTCTACTGCATTTCTGCAGGAGGGAAAGCCCCCCCTCTGCACCTCCCATGTGAGGGTTCTGTCCCACACACACCCCTGTAAATTAAATATACTAACTCCAAGATCACCCTACAGTGGAAAAAAGTTAGTGAGGTTAGGAAATTAAACTTTTTTTCCACTGTAGTGCGATCTTGAAGTTGGTATATTTAATTTACGGGGGGTGTGGGAGGCAGAGCCCCCCACATGGGGGTGCAGGGGGGGGCTTATCTCCCTGCAGAAATGCAGTAGAAAGTGAGTTTGTTAGTTAGCTGTTGTTATAGGTAGAGAGGATGTTATTTAAGTACACATTGTAGTTTTCAATGTTATGAAGCACAATTTCAATGTTCTGAGTTTTCAATGTTTTGAATTTTCGATGTTATGGTCTCGTTGTTATGAAATTCAACATTATGAAATTTCAATGTTATGAAGTAGACCCGTTTTATCACATATTAACTGAAAATCACAGAAAATCCAGGTCTGAGCATGAAATGGTCCATATGGATCAGCATTTTCCCCACATAGTAAATATTTAAAACAAAATGTAAGGCCATTTCAGTTAAAGTCCTTATTTCAAAAAAGAGTTACAATAACTTTCTTAATTTTCCCTTCTTAGATGCTACAGAGAGGCAGATTTGCATCATGGGCACTCCCTTACATTGCTGCCCACTCAAAGCAAAGTTGAGGGAAATTTAGCAGCTAAAAAAAAAAAGAATGCTGTGAATTTTTTTATATCTGCAGAAATGAATTTTCCTGTGTGTGCCAGTAACAAATTTTAGTAAACATTGACTAATTTGAGGTGATAAGATGTGCTACACGATGTTGGATGGGCAGGGATTATGTTTATGGTTATACAAACTCACATGCATATGACTCTCTTTTGCCTTTTCTAAATATTATCGTCCTACAGAACAACTGGGGATTTCTGTGGATTGCTGGGGTCTCTGACTCAATTCCCACACATTCGTGAGTACCAGAGGCTGTGTTCATGACTGCCCGAGGCTAGGTTACACAGATAAGTTCCCTTACACATTCATGTATTATTGAGATTAGTAGAGATAAGTATAAAAAGATCTTATTTGCATACAAACCACACAAATGACTATGAATTTATAAAAATAATTTTAACCCCACCATACTAACTCATGCTTATTCAAGTTAAGTGGCAAAAGGCTTAGGAAACAGCAGAATGTTTAAAGTAAACAGTACTTAATAGAAATGTTGCAAATTAATAAGAAACAGTTTATAATGCTGTCAATTACTGAGTTTACATGAAGAAATGCTTGCTTTACTGATGTGATGAGCAGATTAGAATGACAATTGAATACTATAAAACTGTCATTTGTAAATGGAAATTCATTACTGCAGCAGTAGAAATGCGTAGTGATCAGTGAAAATGATAAGTTTATTTTGTTGACAGTGATTGCACGTACATAGTAGAAATGCAGTGATTGAATTGTGAAGTACTGAATTGTCAAGGATGTTTTGTAGGCACAACATACATGTGTCTTTTCTGTGAAATTGCTGTGTGTCACTGCTGAATTTAAAATGACAGCATTATGAATACATGAAGGTCGCAGGCAAGGAATGGCTCAGTAAATAAACTGCTTGCCTTACTACTGTAAATGTTATGTTATGTGTGATGGTGCAAGCATTGAGTCAACACAACCTTACTTGGGTGGATTGACACAGCATGTGTATGTAATTATGGGTTTTGTGTCACCTTTTTTTTCTTGTGATAATGACAGGCATACACCCACTGTTATGTTATTTGATGATTACATCAAATGCTCTTTGTGTAAGACTGTGGTATATTATTTTAGGTACAGTAATGCTGCAAAACTAGATATCAAGGCAGAAAATAGATAATTCTAGCCATGAGGAACACTGCATCCTTTTGACACCACAGGATACATGACAAATGCATTTTTGGAAAAGGGGGGGGGCAAGAAAAGTTGAGGGCAAAGGCAAGTGTTTAGGGATATAATTGTAGTCAGCGTAAAGAACCACAGGACATACTAGACCCAAGGCAGATTAAAATCTAATTGCACATACCATTACGGGAGACAACACTTATCCCTTTAATACCAGATGAGAAATACCTCCTGTCCACTCATGGGAATGATTGTGACTTAGAAAATGAGGGGGCCTGAATCATCAGAGATGGTGTGACACTGGCTATTACCAACATCTGCAGCAACAACACACATCTGCTCAGGAAGGTTGATTTAAAAACAGTAGTGTATGTTTATGCAGAGAATTGAATGCTGGCATGGAATGGCTGCATTTAATTCATGGCAGTTACTATTAATGGATGAACCCTCCACTTCTGCACATATTGACAATAAAGTCAGTGTGCGTGGTAAGTAACCCCCACACCTCCTCAATCAGCATATATTAGTGCCTGCTGCTTCTTTAGTTGTAATGTTTTCAAGTCATTTTTTATAGGTCCATCCATGGCTACCTCCAGTCATACACATGTCAGTACTGAAGATGCAGCCAGAACAACTATCAGGGTCAACGGGAGGGAGATGGAACACCTATCAGAGGTAATTAACCTATATGAGGACGTGGACAATAAAGAATGTACTATTGTTAAAAACTTAGCTGGTGATTTACAACTTTAGTCAGATTTTGGTGAATGTTGTATGGGCTGACTTATTTTCAAAAGGGCTCAATTTTGTTCCAGCAAAGAAATTCAATATTGTTGACACCTTAATGCAGTTTAAATTGTTCAGAAGAAAGTTAAATTTGGCATTGCATTTTTCTGGGGATAATTTGACATTTATTCATGGTCCTTTTCATAGACCTAGTACTTTTATGAATCCTACGCTCCCTGTGGTCCAAATGTATGAAATGCTTTGTGACAAAGCGATTACGAACTTAGCTTTACACAGTAAAACTGACGAATGTAACAACTTAACAACAAGTGAAAGAAATATACTACATGACATTTTGGGCAATAAGGAGGTCAGAATAATGAAGCCAGATAAGGGTGAGGGATTGGTAGTTATGGACCTTATTGACTATAACAGTAGAATGGTTGAGCTTTTATATAGTGAAACATATATTGAAGTGTCACGTAATGAGTTAAACATTGCTTACAGGGACATTGATTTAAACCTTGAACAAATGTTATTCAATGGTCAGATTTCACTTGAAATTTATGAGTTTTTGCAGACTAAACACCTCAGAATCCCAACTATATTTGGGATCCCTAAAATACACAAGTCCATCACAACTCCCTCCGCCCTTTGTCCCATTGTGGACACTAAGGCTTCAAAACCTTTTCGCTTGCTAAATATGTTGATGGGAAGGTGAACCATGTCCTGGATGAGAGAAACTTTGTTATTAGAGATTCCTGGGACTTCCTTAGTAAAATAAAACCCGAGATGTATCAAGAAGGACTGATCTTTGTCACTATTGATGTTTGTGACCTCTTTTCTGTGATACCCCACCAACAAGGGTTAGAATGGTTCTATGACTATCTTTGTATCAATACTGAGTTTAACCATGGGACCATCCTGACCATCCGGGCATGTATGGAGCTAGTTCTAGAGAATAATTACATCAGTTTTGAAGGACATTTGTTCAGAGACAAGGTGTAGCAATGGGTGCCTGCTGTGCCCCAGTATTTGCAAACATTGTCTTGGCTCAATGGGAGGACTTCTGAATTCTGAGTTAAAAGACTACTGGGTGCATTATGGGCACTAATTGGACAATATTGTCCTATTTTGGAAAGGAGGTGAAAATGACCTGAATAGGTTTTTCACATTTATCAACGAAACCACTAGTTTTTTGAGGTTCACTATGAACAAGGACAGTGAAACTCTGAACTACCTCGATGTGACGATTAAAAAGAATCATGGCACCAAGGGCTTTACCTCCCATTTGTACCGTAAGCCCACATATTCCAATTTATTCGTTATAGCAGCTGGCACCCACTATACCAAAAGAAAGCATTAGTAAAAGTACAGTATGTCAGGCTGGCCAGGATGGTTTCCCAATTTGATGATTTTTTGAGAGAATGTGAGGTATTGAAGGACATGCTTGTGAAGAGGGGCTACCCTGAAAACTTCATTAACAATATAGCTGATGAAGTAATTAATAAGAGGGAAGTGGGGACCTTTTGCACTCTTTTGTTACATACACCTGGTGGGATGGGTCTACAGGAATGAGTGAATGGTTATAGTAGAGCCTTTATTCTTCCATATACTATCAATTTTTACAACATCAAGGACATTGTGACAAAAGTTTGGTCAATTTTCAACCTGTATTCAGACATTCATGATAGACTAGGGAATAGACCATTAGTTGTTTGCAAGAAGGAGACCTCCTTGAAAGGGTTGGTGGAAAGATGTACTCCAAAACCAGGAGCTTTAAATGTGGCAGGTACCCCCAATGCCCATATATGATGGGCACTAACAAGATCAAAATCAAGAATTTTGGGTACATTACCCCCATTAGGAAGCACTTTTATTACTCCAAGGGGGTTGTCTATGTTCCACTATGTGGTTCATGTGATGCGTACTATGTGGGAAAAACCATTAGGGCACTTAAACAAAGAATATATCAACATACCTATGACATGAAGCAGCGTAATGAGAATAATGCCTTGTTTAGGCAGATCTCCCTGTTTCCAACACATTCTTTTACATTTTTCATTATTGATCAAGTGGACCTGGGACTATGAAATGGACATTCTGATGAATTTTTAGAATTCATGGAGCTTAAGGGGCAGATCAAGACTAATGCATGCCAAGCTCCTGGACTAAATGACAGGATTTCCATTAGTTCTGTATTAAAGTTGAAATCTATGTTTTTTTTATGTGAAGTTAATCAGTATTTTTAGCAGTATTGCTTATTTGTCAACGAGTTTTCTTATATGTTTACATTTATCAATTATTTATGTAAAAACATTATTGTTTTATTGAGGAAGTGATGCTTTATTTAGGACCAGTGAGAGGCTGGGGTCTATTATTTAAATGGAGTGATTGTTATACAAGGTTATTCTGATGAAGTCTTAATAAATACCTTGATGAAAAGCACTTCAATTTTAGCAATAAAAGTTTGATTTGTATGGTACTGTGTCTGCTGCAGATTCCTGCTATAGCCATTCATCTTTGGACTTTCTTGGTCTGTGTTTGTTTATTCCTAGTACTGAAAGTGGAAGAGGGTGGAGTACTGTCTGGATATGTGGAGACAGATCACATAGGACTACAAGTGCGTCTCAAGAAAGTACTGCTATTAGTAGGGGAAAACAAGTACAGCAGATTTTATTCAAGCCATGTCAGCATTCATCTACACCTAGCAGAACCTCTCTTTCGAGGTCACGGTTCCAGTCCTGCAGCACTGTCAGATCAGTGTTTGCAGGATCACCTGCAACAAGTAAGTCACACTGTCAGAGCAACTCAGCATCCAGCTCTCACGGCAGCCCCACTTCAAAATCTCTTGTACCATCACCTTGTCTATCTGTAGGAAATGTGCATGACACATTGGACCTTGACCTATTGTGATAAGTGTGACATTTCTAGTACTTGCAATTTGACCTTCACAACATACATATTAACTGGAAGGGGAACAAGTTATTAATTAAAGTAAAAAAGAAACAAACAAAAAAATAACACAGGGGGGAGGGAATCTTAGGATCCTTTTCAGCTGTATGCATTTCATTCCTGTAATGGTTCTGCTTCAAACCTCAGGGAACTGTGGAAATAGAGCTGTATGTCATAACATATACCTGCAATGATTAATCCCATTAATGCTCTATGCATTATCATTGTTACAGCTGGCAGTTACCTACAACTTCTAAGTAGTAATGCACAAGTACTCAGGGAAACACTAATAAGAAAATTAATTCTGAAAATATGTATCCTGCCACACAAACAATCACTGCTGCCACTGTACCCTCATCACCACATAAATGATGTTTTTGTCTTTGTGGACACAGATTATTGTGTATGACAGGATGAAATAATCTGATGTGCAGTACCTTAATAAACAACCCAGTTCAAACTGAGGAAATATTGTGTAATATAAAAAACAATATGATACATTTTCATTCACTTACAAAGTATGAAGTCATGTTAAATACTGAAGCAGCACTTTTATTAATTGTGTCATTTGAGGAAATTCAGTACATGCATACTTAGTTGCATCACCCCTGCAGAACATATTGTGCAAAACAGTGAAAGATGTGATTATTCCTCATAGGGTGTCTTACTACATCACTGAACATGAGTCAGTGAGCACTCAGACATAACATTTACAAACAATAAAGTGAGTAACTGTTCTGAAATTAATAATATAAAAAAAAAAAAAATATATATATATATATATATATATATATATATACACATATGCATATATATATATATATATATATGTATATATATATATATATATATATATATATATATATATATATATATATATATATATATATATATGTATATATATATATATATATATATACACATATATATATTTCAAGATGAGAAAGAACATCAGCTGAACAGTGACAGGCCATGCTACACATAGCATGGCCCACAGACATCACTGCATGCATCATTATACCCTTAAGTGCTTTTTACAAGATAAAAACACTAACCTGAATGCCATGGTTCATAGTTCTGGAACAGGTGCTACCTCTTTACCAATGCAGCTGTATGCTGTTCACAAGGCTTCTGCATGAGGTCCCTTACTACTGTTGCTGGCTGGTCACTATTAGTCATAGTAGGACCATAACTGGGAGATGCAGAGGCAGTATGGGTGACCTCACCACCTGACTGATGCAAGATGATTGTGTGCAGAATGCAACATACGCATTAAATATCCTGCATGCAGTAGATGGGTCATACTGAAGGGCACACCACAGCCTCATCGAGGCACCTAAATGACTCTTCAGAAGGCAAAAACTACCTCAGTGACAATATAGGTCTGGGAGAGTGCTGTTTTGTAATTGTATCAGTATCGCCACTTGGATTTCTCACTGGTTTCATGAGCCATGGCTCCAGTGGATATTCAGCATGACAATAAAATAAAAAAAGAAATGGGGGAGGGCAAAATAAAGAAAAAGTGGTGTAGCATTCAGCAGTACATTTTACTATAAATAATTATATAAATGAAATAGGAAAAAAGAAAAAATCTATTTTTTTAAACTTACCAACAAGATAATACTAGGCAACCTACCATGCAGGAAGAAGTGACAGAGTGAGCTAGAGTGCCAGATATGGGAATCTTATGTTGGTGCTGGACAGAGATGCTGGTAATGCACTCCAATACATCACACACTATCTGGCAGTTGATAAAACAGCAGCCCTTCCTATTGTGGTACCACTCCACAGTAACCCAGATGGGGTCCTTACTGCAACATGGGGGCAATCTATTGCACTGAGTATCTCAATGAAACATGTCACACCACAAAAGGCATGCATAGTTCAGGTTCACTCCTGAGGTGATACTGGGGAATAGATGTACTGATCTGCATCTGCAAAGAGGACATCCAGGAATTGCTGAAGTATCCTCGAATCAGAAGCCTGTGAGATACTCAGTGTATCCCCAGTCTGTCTCTTGAAGGTCTCTCTGTAATTATGATAATGGCTGTACATATTTTTTATATACACAGAGATAGAAGGCCATACATCATCCTGGTGCCCCTTTTCGTGCAATGCATAATCACTAAGACCCTTACAATATCCCTGCCCACTCTGAACCTATCAAGTATTTCTAGATTGTCAAAATTATAGTGAGTTATACTTTGCATATACTTCCACCTTCTTGGACAGGGAGTACTGCTGGACACAAGTGGCTTTGGCTCAATCAAGACAAGCAACTCAAACTGAGGAGTAGCAAGGCTAGCAGCAAGTGACAGCATCATTGTGGAGTGCAAAGTAAATAGAAATGGTGCGGCTCCAACTTTTATAATGAATGTACAGACATCAAGAAAATGAGCAAAAATCTGACTATAAAGCACAAACAGGTTTAAAAAGGCTTCATTAACATATGCCATTTACAGCATTTCTCATTTGCATGTCATTATGATTTCATTGACATACACTTATTCACGGCCATTAAGTGTTAGCATTAGTGTTGTCTATGAATTGCATCTTTACTGTGGAAACACAAGGACAGCATGTATAGCCTTTACATGTTCATGTAATGGCAATGAATACCATCCATTTCACCTTCAAACTTATTAGACAAGATAACAGCATGGCTCACTACTGGACCTCATATATATCCTGCTCAGCCCCCAGCTCCTACCTAAGTAGTATGGAATGAGATGTCTGAATACAATAGGGCAATAGGTGAGCTTCTGCCCAAGAGAACTCGTACAGACCACCTATTCTTGGAAACCAAGTGCAATTGTTTCTTTGATAATCGTTAACCAGCACGTGGTATCATTCACAATGGATAATTCATCGCCAGTGGCTGCAGCAATGATTACAACTGCTCTAGGCCTGAATTAAGTAGCTAAAAATTCATCTTTATAGTTAGTTCTATTTCTAAAATCATATCTGTTGTTCTCAAACTGCTTGTCATCTTTAGATATATAGAGTTAAGTGCACTTCACTTGGTAGCTGCTTTAGATTGCTCTATCAACAATTTGTAAAATTGCTTTTACAGTCAATTAACTTCTCTTTCATTGCATTGGGTATCACTGTGTACTACTGGAAAATGTTACTGTAGTTCATGTATATAATGTTAGACCAGTTAATGTGTGTATCCTCTGTTCGATAATAATATCAAGATAGGATGTTTTTTTACTCTTCTGATTAGAATGTTGTTTGCAATATTTATATTCTGTATTGTCTTGCTTGCTTAGCTCAGGGTGTAGCTGAAAAAGGTCTGTGAACTAGTCCACATACCTGGTTAAGAATGATTAAATAAATAAAAAAATAAATAAAAATAGAGTCCCTATGTAATAAACCAAACAACATCCTCCTTGGAGGCTTCAACTTCCCAATCATATGACCTCAAACATGTTTGTCTAGAAATTTCTGATGAAATTTTCATCAATACAAACTCTCTGGATCAGCTAGTCCACAGTTCAACAAAAGGCGATAAAATCTATGACTTGATCCTTACTGATGTGGGACAGCTTTGCTCCCCACCAATTGTCACTTCCTCCCAGGTCAAATAAAAGCACAAATCAGTCACCATAAGACTGGAGCCATAAGCATTCTTAGTACTGCAGTGTTCAAAGATTATGCAAAGGTTAATCTCCTAAAACTGAATGATGACTTGACTGAATTCAAAATCCCCTTGCAACTTCATGGCCCTTTAAGCTTATTCTTAATTCTTTACTGCCAAATTCTATGCATATGTAAACAAATACACTGCTGCATGTGCTCCCCTCTGAGGTCAGCAATACCAAATTTAGGAATAAATCTCTTTGACTGAGCCCAAAGAAAAACAGGCTCTATAATAAAGGGGAAAAAAACTCACTGCAAGGAAAAATAAAATGAACTCTCAAGTTAAAAAACAAAATACTGTTGCTAAACTTAATAGGAAACTATAGACCCTGATCAAATCAACCAAAGCCAGATATGAAATAAAAATACCTACCCAGCTGAAGGATAACCACAAAACTTTTATTAACAATGTTAGAAACCTCAAAAACAATGCACAGAATTTTGTAGCACTAATAGTAAATTATATCACATGATCAGATCAGAGGGCATAGCCAGTCTACTAGTGGAAACATTTAACTCAGACTTCTACCCCTTATTTTCCTAGATACACACAATTCCCCCTTAAATCTCCCAAGAACAAGTCATCAAAGCACTATCCAAGGCAAAGAATATATATTTTCATGGGATCATGCAACACACCAGGCTGTAAAAAACACTATTTTCATTGGATCACATAACATACTAGGCTGCCTTCTGCTTAGCCTGAAACAGAATTTGTCAACCCCCCTGCAGAAGTTATTCAATATCAGCCTCCAAACATGGTTTGTGATAGATAAATAGATAACTAGATAAATGGAGGACAGCAACAGTCATCTCCTTGTACAAAGGTGTGGTGTCAATTGACCCAGGTAATTATAGACTCAGAAGCCTGATCAGACTCATCTGTAAGGGTACGGCAATCCTGCCTCCTTAACCTGGTTGGCTTCTTCAGGATGGCTAGTGAAGCAGTGGATGAGAGCAAATTAATACAAACCACATATTTAGTCTTGGCAAAGGCATTCAACAATATCACATATTCAGGCATCTGAGGTAAACCATCCCAGCTAAATGTAAACCCTTACATAACTCAATGGGTAGCAATATGTCTCATAAATAGAACCCAGTAAATTAGGGTGGATGGCTATACCATCTCCGAAGGACCTACCAGTAGGAGTGTACTCCAGGGTTCAGTCCTTGGGCCACTCCTCTTTGGAGTTTACTTCCCAGACATCTCTCACCTGTACAGATTTTCACAGAATGTCCAGATTTTTGCCTCATATTTTTGGTTGCTTTTTAATAAAATAGTGGTTATTTATTTATTTATTTATTTATTTATTATTTTTAGTAAATTAGTGGCAAATCATTAAAGGCTGAAGTTAGAAAATAATGATAGACATTTGAGTTTCAGACTTCATACCCTTCAGAAAATTCATGCTAATGCAAAATCTGTTATTATATCAACTTTAAATTAAACCATGCCAAAGAAACAAATTTATTGCTACAAAGCTTTCATGTTGACACCCTTTCTCAGTGCTATTATATCAACTTTCAAAGTTTGTAAGAGCAATATTTAAAAATGATCCCTATTTTTGGACCTTTGTCCCACTTTTATTTATCGCCTTGTCCAGATTTCCTGCTTTAAAGGTTGAGAGGTATATTCCCAGAGGTCAAAGGAAATGTTAAGGGTTTACGGTTGGCTAAGTTTGCAGATAACTGTTAACTTGGTGCCATCATAAACTCCACAGAGGAGATCAAGATCATCCAAGACAGTGTTTCCCATTGAAATAGCTGATGTCAAAAACATGGACTAAAACTAAATGTCAAAAAATGTCTAATGATATTCTTTGGCAGCCATAACCACCCTTGTAACTATCACATTGACAACACATCCTCAAAAGTTGATTCCATAGTCAGGGATCTGGGAACCTTTGTCAAAAATGAACTGTCCCTTGATCACTATATATCCACTATGGTAAGGGATGTCCTTTCTCATCACACAGCTTATAGCTAAAGGTATGACGTACAGGTCCAGGGATGTAAACATTCCATGGCACTTTGTTGTCATTAGGTCAATTATTGAATATAATGCCGCTTTCAGTATGTACCTGTCCAGACATTTGGCACAAATGGAAATACCACTATGCTTTCTCACTAAAAAATATCAAGGGCCTAAATCATAAAAAACTATAAAGACCATCTCAAAGCATTGCCTTCTTTCTCGGTATCATACAAGCTATTAAAGGTGATCTCTGCCTCATGTATAGAACTTCAACATACCCTGTCCTGTCAGACTGCTAAACATTCAGAAGTGTAATGGTAGCAAAGGCACCTTATCTAGGGATCTCAATCTCTTTTCCAATATAAGCAGGACATATTGGAGGAATAGATATGTATCACAAAGAATACCACTCCATTAAAAACCATCTTCAACTGCACAAAAAGCGAAATTGTTCCCTCACGCTATTGAAATGAAATTTGGATGACTGGATAGAAAGCCATGAATTCACACCTGGCTTAGCACCTACGTCCCTTATGGAAAGGGGCAGCAAGTAAATGCCCCATCATATCCTTGTTCTGCTCAACTCTGGGATATTCATATGGAAAAGTATAAGAACTAAAAAAACGCCATGGGAATCTAAGGCTAGGCTTCTTAAAATGCTCATAGATCAATAGCCTAGTAAGTACATGTGCATCTAAGAAACTAAGAGGGGTATTACACAGATGAACTGATTAGCATTTCTACATCTCTTCGACAAGTTGTCTGGTTCAGATCCTCTTCTAGGATTCCTTCTCAGTGGAGTCTGCATCTCCTTTCACTGTCTGCAGGTGTTTTTGTCAGGAATTCTGGTTTGCTCTGACTCACAGAAGAATTGTAGATAAATGACTGCTGATCCCCTAACCTGTTTGTAGGTATCCAGGCAGTGTGTGTGTGTGTGTGTGTGTGTGTGTGTGTGTGTGTGTGTGTGTGTGTGTATGTGTGAGAGAGTGGGTGTGTGTGTGTGTGTGTGTGTGTGTGTGTGTGTGTGTGTGTGTGTGTGTGTGTGTGTGTGTGTGTGTGTGTGCATGCCTGGGCTGGGTGCATTTTGTGTTGAACTGGTGTCCTGTCCAGAATTAAATCCCTGCTTTACATACATTATGTTCTGGCATTAGATCCAACAGAACTCTGAACTAGATAAACTGGTTATCAAAAAATGTGTGTGTATATATATATATATATATATATATATATATATATATATATATATACTAGCAATGTACAAGTGCTCTTGACTCAGGCATGTATAAATACAGGACAGGGTGGAGCTGTATAATGATGGGTGCTAATATGTCCGTCAATATAAATAACAGTATCTTAATAATCCCCTGAAAGATTTCAAGAAGTATGATTAATATCAGTCATGGAATCAAATGCATTAGTAGCACCCAATGACTTGACATTTTCTGGTTCCTCACCATTTCATTCTTACATTTTTAATTTTTGCGAAAGAGAGCTGATCATTAAAAGATAACTGTTATATACAAAGTGCATGAATCGGGTCACATCAGGGCCCTTGGTACCCTTAGTTGTCTTAAAATTTGATGATGCACTGTTTTAAGATCACGTCAATAACTACATGGGCAAAGGAGTATGCAGTGTTGATTCTTATCAATAATACTACAAAATCCACAGTTCTTACTATCCAGCCACTTGAAATATTAGGAGGGGAAACACTAGTCATGAACCCTTAAAGTAGGTAGCATTAATTTGAAATTAGACGAAGCTGCTATTGAATGTAGAAATATAGGAAAATAGGAACAATACTAGGCAATTGATCAGAGGGATCAAAACATGACTAACTAAAAATGCCTTTAAGCAGATGCACATAGTAAATGTTGTCACCCTTTATGAGTGCTGAGTAGTGTCCATCTCCAAAATCAGGCAGAGCTATAAACGATAACCCTGATGTAAATTTGTGCCTTCCCATCCAAGCATTAAGCCTAGCATAATGGCAGAAGAAGAAGTACTAATTTGATAGTTTGAGAACACGTTGAGTTAGGAAACTAGCTCACCAGCAAGTCTTGTTTATCTGTTGGTATACATTTCCATGCCTAGTACATGTGTTTGTAGTGCCACTAGTTTTGTGAAGAAATACAAAGTCAAACAGGGCGGCGTCTTTCTCGGCTTGAAAATTGGGGCAGAGGTTACCTCAGAACAGCCTGCAGGCTACTGGGTATAAGGAGAGTTGTGCTAATCTATTGTGACAGTTGTTTGATTTAAGGCCTTTCATTTTTTGGTGCAAAAAATAATTGGAGCCTTTCCAGCTGAGCAATGTACTTGGATTTGAATATACTGAATGTGGCTTGTATTACTAATGGGTCTAACAAGGGAAGAGTGATGCAGTAAGATAACATTTTAATTCCTTATCCTATTCCCTTGGAAATCAAGGAAGTCAGATAGAAACATTTCCTGACTATGATGGAAACATGATTATTGAATGACAGAGAGCTGTCCACACAAGTATCAAGATTTCTCCTGACTGTATATGTTTGAAAAGGAGTGCCACTTGTATGAGGTAGAAATATTTTTTGTTGTAGCTGAATATTACTATACTCCACTTATTTAATTTAGCTTGTCACCATTTTCAGTAAACCAGGTATATGCATATTGCAGACATTTTTGGAGCAGTTTAGTTTCGGGATGAAAGCAAAAGTCCCATCTTGCAATCATCAACAAACTTGGTCACTACAATTGAGGGATATTAACTTGGATAACTGCAAATTAAGCTGATCCCTGTGGTGCCACACTAATTACAGTTTTATGTTCAGAGACTATACAAGCATCTTTCACTATTTGGGATCATCCAGTCTGGAATCCAATGGATCATGTAGGAATGTATATTAGGTATGTTTAACTTTTCAAGAATACCAACATGAGGGAAAATGTCAAAAGCATTAGTAAAGCCATGATAAGTAGTGCACACTGAATGACCACTATCTGCAAAATCTGTAACCTTCTCAAAATAGTTTACTGTGTTCATGAGGCAGAACCTCTGGACCTGCCCTTCACAAAACCAAACTGAGCGAGGTCTAGATCAGTTAAATTGCATATGTCTGCATAAACGATTCTGCTAGGATAAATGCTATGGCTTTGCATATAAGGCTGTTGAGGCTAATTTGCCTATAATTACCTGAGTCTGTACAGGTGCCACTCTTGTGTAGGGGAGTTACAGTACCTGCTGTCTTTATATCAGGGACAAACCCTGTGGACTGGCTGAAGCTGAACATTGCAAGTAGAGTTTCTGATAGTGTGGATGTGGCACTGACAGGACTGCAGACTGGTATGTTATCTGGTCCCATAGAAACATTATTTTAACCTTTGGCTGAGATTGTAAGTCTTGTTCTAAGATGATTTCAGGGGAAACTAAATGTTTAAGGAAAGTGGAAGCACTGATACAAATAGACAGGGTAAGGGATGCAATGTTTGCCTGCTATAGCTTAGGGATTGGAATATATGATATTATTATGGATGAGCTTAGTGCATTTTTGAACATTATTCACATTATTCCTTAATGTCCTGACATAACTGAAGAAAGATTTATAATTTCCTTTGGTATCTAATGATAAGTTCACACTCTGCTTTACATTTTCTAATAGTGCTCTTAAGTTCCATACTGGCATGTTTCAGAGTAGTCTTGAGTTGGTGGGGGTGGCAATTTCTTACAACTTTTCATTATTTTCCTTGGTTTGTTATACAGTTTATTAGTACAGGAATTCAACAAGTGTGTGTGTGGGGGGTGTATTCCTAAATTTACCATTCTATTTAGCGCATATGAATACAGACTTTTATATGCAGCTGTTTAGATGCTGGTAAAAACTGGAGGTGAATGTGGCAGCCCCCTCAGTTTTGCCATATGTGGGGAAATTTGGGGGATTTTATATAGGTATTCTGTAAGCTCAAATAGGTTTACCCTGGAGAAGTCCCTGAAAAGATGGTTTCATCTGGTAGTCGGGTGGTACCATTAAACCAGGGCAGACCCCCCCACCAAATCCATTTCTACACCCGTTTCTTGGATGACATTTTTATGTTAATTGAAGGGGATGAAACTCAAGCGGATGAACTAGTAACATACTTCAAAAACACTACACATTTTCTCTCTTTTAATTATGGGAGAGATAACATAGCATACCTGGACATGAATTTAAGTAAAGATTACATAAATGGATGCTACCTAGCAACTATCTATAGAAAAGAAACGTAATCAAATACATTCTTACATTTTAGTAGTTGCTACCCCTTCACCAAAAGAAATCTGTGGTGAAGGGGCAACTAGGAAGAGCTGCAAGGATGGTAATGAAGGAAGCTGACTTTGTCAATGAATGTAAAACAACTAAAAGGAATGTTTTCCAGTAGGGATTATCCCAACTACCTATTGAACCAACTCTGGAAGAGGTCCAGGAGAAGAGATCAAGGGGTGTTTACAAACCAATTTAGATAGGAAAAATACACTGGTAAACACTGTGACAGTATTGAATACTGATTCAAGTACATACAAGGTTGGCCAGGGTAGTCCGATTACACCTTTTAGCATAGATGCCTATGAGAATATGAGCATCATTTACAAGAATTGGGATGTGATCAGGAATGATCCAACCATGAGGTCCAGGATTCAAGACCCTCCCAGATTAGTTTTCAAGCAAGGTCAAAACTTGAAAAATATTTTGGAATCCAATAATTCAATACCCAAATACGGGAACAGGAATGGCATGTTTCAATGAAATATGTGCCATTATTGCTCATATATAACAACTGGATCATCCTTTACCATCAGTGACAGTGAATACAAGATCAAATGAAACCTAGTCTATGTAGCTCAGTGCCAGCAATGTCCAGTATTCTACATAGGAAAGACTGACAGGAAGTTTAGAGAAAGAGTCTACGAACATTTGTACCATATAAAGAAGGGGAACATAGAGAATGCCTTGAGTAGACACAGACAAGAACACATGGATCACACCTTTAAGTTTAAGGCAATATACAGTGTTATCCTAGATGGGAGAAGGGGCCCAGAATCCCTATACTTGGAAAAATTAGAACTGACTTGGCAACTCAGGACGAAAGCTTGCATTTACCGTGGGTTAAATGAGATTTATTCAATTACATGTATATTAAAATTAAAAAAACTTTTGAGGTAGTAGATGAGAGTAAGGACAAAGTATGACACGATGTGTGGCTAATAACAAAATTGCAGCTAACACAAATAAGGGTACCATGTTGGTACCACCTGAGAATGTAGTTGATATATATATATATGGGGATTATTGGAAGGTATACAATTTTCAGTTGCATACCACTTTACGAGTATTTCATTGCATTTGTATGTACTAGGGCTGTTAAAAAAAATACATGTTAAAAAATGAGATTGTCTACCTATGGTTATAATAATTTTATTATACAATATTTTAGGGGGTAGAACATCTGATAATAGCTATCATATTGTGACGTGAACATGCATTTGCATGAGAATGAACATAGACATTGTATTATAGGTTCATAGGTTCCTAGGTAGGTACTAGGCTATCGGCCTACGTAAGCCTAGCCAACAAGATTCCCTGGCTTACGCCACCCCAGAAAGTTATTTTCCTGTGCCATTGTCGAGCAGAGACACAGAAGTGATCCCCTGGGTGTATTTCTTATTTCCCATCCACTCATCAAGATTTTTCTTGAAGAGTGCTAATGAAGAACTTTGCTTGACATAGATGGGTTGCCTGTTCCAGAGTGTGGGAAGTCTCTGGGACAGGAATCTATGTTTATTGCATGTTCTGCTTATTGTGGTGACAAGGTTTAGGTCCCTAGAGCATGTAGCTCAGAGGGATTGGGATTTCTTTAGGTGTAGCATGTCCAACAGCTCTGGGTTTCACATAGCTTTATATGTTATGCAGAGATCACCTCATAGTAGGTGATATGCTATGGAGTAAAGCTGGAGTTTTTTGAAACGGTCAGTGTAGGGCATTTGTTTGAGACCAGTAATCCTCTTTGTGAGGTACTTCTGTGGGCTTTCCAGCTGCTGCAGATGTCTTGTGAGGTACATTCCAAAAGGGGCGTTGTACTCTACAATGGGTCTAATGAGTGTCAAGTAGAGGGGAACAATGACCTCTTTTTTCCTGGATGAGAACCCTTTTATGATGAGTTGTGCCACGTAGAAGGACTTCCTGACTACTATATTATAATGTAATTACTGAATACACATATATTTAATTGTAAAGGCATGGTTTTTATGGGGATTTTAAGTCTTTTCAACCATTTTAAGCATATGTACTGCAATAGTTTTTATTGTCAAGATAGGTATGTATTTTGATTACTTAATTTTTCACTTTTTATAAAAAAACTGTATGTGGGTTTAACATATATTTAACCCATTAAGAAGGTTTCTGAATCACAAGTTAATGAGGGATGGTTAGTCTTTTTCATTGGCTCTTGGAGCTATGACCAGAAAGGGAATGTATCTAAATGTTTTAACACTGATGAATAATTATACCTGAAGAAGTCTCACCATTGGTGGGATGAAAAGCACTTTGTATTTATTGTTTTTAGAGTTTTTGGTTACATTAAAGTACATATTTTTTACAATCTTGGAGTAGACTTCACATTCTTCTGCAGGCGCATTGTAATGGTGTCATCTGGTAGTTGGGTGGCACCATTAAGCCTGTTAGATAAGGTAACTGATTTATGGTCAGATTTAACCAGGGATATGGAGATGCATGGCCAGGTTCAGGTTTGGGCTATCTTGGTAAGGACCACGTCAAAGATATTAGAGCTTATAGTGGGCAGTTGAACAATTTTCCCCAGGGCATTAGTATTAACAATGTCTAGGAAACACTATGAATATCCATTTTAGAGGTGTAAGTGTACCAGTCAATTGTAGAGTAACTGAATTCCAAAGCAAGAAGGTATTTGGTTTGATACTTAATCCCTTAATGGTACTGAGAAAGGATTAATTTTCTTTGAGGGACACTGATGGGGATCTTTAGCTAACGGTGAAGTAAAAGATGGATTTAAAGGTGATTTAGATCTCCAGGAGCTCCAGGTTAGGGTCATGAGTAATAAGGGTCTATATTAGAACACTGAACTTTCAAAATTTCGAGTGTTCTAATATTGAACACTATTAATCGAAAATTTAAAACATCGAACATACAGAACAGGAAATTTTTTCCTAGGGAAAAGATTTGCTGTTCCAAAACACATACACACAACACAAGCACACCAAACAAACAGCAATCCACACACACATACACCTAAACTCTTACACCTAACCCTACACTAAACTATACATACACCACTAACTATCCACTTACCTTAACCCAAACTCTAACCCTAAGGTCCATCACTATTGCACAGTCACCTCACCCGCGCCCTAACCCTAACTCACCTACCCCGCCCTAACCCTCATGTCCACACAATTGCACACTTACCTGACCTGCACCCTAACCCTAACTCACCTAACCCGCCCTAACCCTCATGTCCACACAATCGCACACTTACCCGAACTCGACCCATAACTTTCCACCACAGCGATGAAAATACCAAAGCAACAGAAATGGACAACCGAATTCTTTCCCTAGGAAAAAATTTGGTTTTCTGTTTCTTTGCTCGATATTAGAACACTCAAAACTTTGAACGTTCGGTGTTCTAATATAGACCGAGTAATAATTTGATGTGAGGTGATGGTGTATCTTACAACTGCAGATACTCTGCTGCAGTTGCCCAAAGGCCTGAAAGTATGATAGTTGCTAACCTCTGGTTTACAGGGAGTGTTATCATTGCATTGAAACCATGTCTCAGTAACTACACAGATATGAATGTGTTTGAGTTATAGGAAGACCTCAAGTTCTGGCATCTTTTTGTTTACACTTTTAGTTTTGAGTAGCACCTCCATAATGTCCAAATTTGGGGAAGAGTTTATTACATAGGAATTTCAAGACACATTAGGTGTTACAATGACTTTAGTCAGTATGTATAAGCCCTGGCATGACAGGAGTAAGTAATTGTAGCCTCTCCTAGTTTAAGGAACTTGAAGTAAATAGCCTTATATTTCAGATGGAGCTTTATATCCTGTTGTAAAACCTATAGAGTAATGAAAGCATCCGTAGCTGTATATGTTTTGACTCTATTCAATTCATTAATACACCTACAAGAGTAAGCAATAAAACTGTCATGCCAGATATATTGATCGAATACTAACAAATGTTGTATGTCACTTCACAAACTCTGGTATTCTGCACAATAATTTTAGAGATCACATGCTCACATTTACAGCCTAAAGACTTTTCCTCCCATTACCACAATTATCAAAAATGAAACAACCCATCACCTGAAACACAAGTTAAAAACAAAATTCTATAAAGTAGACTACACAGTTACACCAAATGTATTTGATAAAAATTTGAGCAATTATTGCCAAATGTATAAACCCATATATTGGAAGCTTTATTTTGGAAAGCGATAAAAATGCATAAAAAATGGCCAAAATACCCTTTTGGTATGTACCTCACAACACATCTACAACAACTAGAAAGGCCAAAGAAATACCTCACAAAGAGGATTACTCACCTCAAACAGATGCCCTATGCAGACTGTCTCAAAAAACTCCAGCTTTACTCTGTTGCATATCGCCTACTCAAAGGAGATCTCTGCCTAACATACAAAACTATGCCAAACCCAGAGCTGTTGGACATGCTCCACTTAAAGAAATCCCAATCCCTCTGAGCTACACGCTCTAGGGACCTAAACCTTGTCACCACAATAAACAGAACATGCTGGAAGGATAGACTCCCATCCTAGAGACTTCCCATACTCTGGAACAAACTATATATCTATATCAAACAAAGCTCCTCATTAGGACTGTTCAAGAAAATTCTTGATGATTGGATGGGAGATAGGAAATTCACCTTGGGGATTACTTCTGTGGCTCTGCTCGACAGGGACACAGGAAAATAATTTTCTTGGATGTTGAAAGCCAGGGTATCTTTTTGGCTAGGCTTATATAGGCCCTAGGGTCAATAGCCAAGTACCTACCTATGAACCTATGACCTACAGAAATACATGCTGTTCTCTCAGAAATATATTATGACAACAAATACATTTGGCATAGGAGACCTATTTCTCTTCCATTCAGCAAAAATATTAATAATCCATCTGCATTCATAATTTGTGTCAAAAATATGGTAGAGAAAAAACACAGCTATAATGGCAAGTCATGTTTTCTCAGCAAAAAAATGGAGATGAACATACTTTTAGGGGATGTTTCTTACACTTACTAATTAGGTAACGATTGTGCAAAACTCTGAATTAATTTCTGATGTAAAAGACAGGGCTTGGTTTGTCTGTGTCAACAAATGTGCCCTCAGTCTGACATAAAATAGCAAGAATGAAAAAGCACACTTCTGCTTCAACAGATTACTTGTATTGGTGTATATAAGGCAGAATAATCCACTAGCTGCAACTCCTTTAACAATTTATTTATTTAACATTTGTTAACTGGGAAAGTCTGACTTGGAACAAAGCCAATTTTCAGCAGAGGCCTGGGGAGAAAGGCTCCAGATGCATATTTTTGTAACGTGTGAGGAAACTGGAGCACCCAGAGGAAACCCACACAAATGACATGCAGACTCCACACAGAAGGCACCCCAGCCGAGAATCTTACCGGAGAACCTCTTGCTGTGAGGCGACAATGCTACTGCTGCACCACTGCGCTGTTAAACAATGCGAACAAAAAAGTAGAAATTAGCTATATTGCACAACTAACAAGATCAAAATAAGATCATTCTTATTCCAAAACATGACAAAAGGAGGTGATAATATAAAAGTGCAAAACTGCAGACTTATTATTGTCCTAAATCTTCAAGCAGGGGTTCTTTAGAAAGCAGTTCAACATCAAATGCCCTAACAATGCACAGTGCATCAAATATTCTCCATGAGATAGAACAGTTTCAGTGCAATTCATGGCACCAATGCAGCAGTTGGTTTACAGGCTACATAGCTTCTTGCTGGGACAATATGTCACACCTATACACCTAGTTGTCTCTCAATAAAACTGCATCATAGGACAGTGATTGTCCAAGTTAATAAAGATGGTTTTAGACAAGATGCCTTAACACTGGGTTAGCAGTTCTCTGTTGTAATATACAGAAATTGCTGCCTGGCAGAATATTTCTTCACCTTCATCTTAATATATAAATGCTGATATGCTTTATGGGTCTACGATTATGCCATTGTTTTTAGCAATTATTTGCAAAAAAGGACATTGGAGCATATAGGGGAAAATCCTTTAATGTTGCCCATGAGTAATTCCATCCTAACTTGTGAGTCAAACAGGATGCAGTAAACGCTGTGATGTAAGTATTGTCGGGGTATGATTCAAATGAAGTTTGAGGTGATGATATCTTGCGTGGATTATGTCATCTACTGTAAGTGCAATGCGCCCATTTCTGGCCATGACACTGTTAACCTAATGGATATTTGCCCAGTCTTACCTGGTCTGGTTTTTCTGATTTGTGGGATGTGGCAAAAGTGGAAACTTACAGAGAAAGACTGGAGGTTCTGTGATACCAGCATCTTCAAGTAGTGCTAAGACAGATTCTTCCTGAGCTCTAATGTAAAATTGCACTTTTCTATGTGGCTGCTAGATAGATTGTAAGATGAAATCAGTATTAACTTGGCATTTCTTTAGTTTGCTAATACATTTGAAAAATCAATATAATGAACTGATGACAAAGGCTTTATGAACTTATAGAACTAGAGAAAGTATTTAGAAGCTTTTTAAGTTCTAACAGCGCAGCTGAATTATAATTAAGACCCGAGCAGTCGATGCATTTTATTATATAACCATACCAGTATATGAAATGGAAGAATGCTAACTTATGAATATACAACACAGTCGAATGGGATCTTTGAAGTGGTAGACAAATATGTTTGCATTTCTGTTACAGAGGAGTGGACTAACAGGCAAAATTCCATAAGAATGTTTGCCTATATTTATTATACTATCCAAATACACCACATAGCCTGAGTTTATTTCTGTGCGCATTATGTTTTACTCTGAATCTGTCTGTTGGAAATAAATAAATATGTTGTTGCTGAAAAAGCTAATCAAAACATGAAAATGGCATATGCAGTATCTTAACTGACTCTGATTGCATGCTACTTCGGTGTAATGCGCATTTTATGAAGGTAGAAGTGTAAAAAGTGGAAAAATGTTCTGGGTTTGTTTGATATTTTCTCGTTCTGTATTCCATCTTGTTTCAACATGGACTCTGATAATTTCAAGTCAATTTCTGATGAGTGAGTTCCTGCCAACATGAATATTGTCAGTGTAGAAAGTTCCCATGTGAAAGATTATAACTTGTGTCTAATGAAGAAATCCACAGATAAGGCGTCTGCAGAATCGTAGTAAGCAAAACAATACAGAGGTGTTTAGCTTTTATTGGTCAGTAGCTATAGTTTAATAGATACAAAATATTCTGCCTAAATGCATTTACAATATCAAAGAATGACGTTTTCTGAGTTCGAGAAGACAAGATCTCATACCTCTCAACCTCTTAGTGCAAGAAATCTGGACAAAGCCTGACAAAATGGGAGGAAAAAGGCCTAAAAATAGGGACAGATTTAAATATTGCTCTTATAAACTTAGAAAGTTGCTAGAGTAACAGAGTATGTGTTAACATGTATTTTTTGAATGATTTGAAGTATGTAACTGAAATGTATGTCATTATTTAGAAACTTCAGTCCTCAGATCATCCTAGCGATTTGCCAGAAAACCACACATTTTATGAAGAAAAGACCAAAATATGAGGCAAAAATCTGGACATCCTGTGAAAATCTGGACAGTTGAGAGGTATGCAAGACCTTGATTTACTTAGTCTCCCATGTACGTGTGTGTTTTTTTTTTATATAATAAAGGAGATCATTCTACTCGGCTGGACTGTGCTGTATGAAGTTATTTTTGTACTATAACAGTTTCCACACCTAGCTTCTGTAGCATTCCCGGAAATGATTTTCACAACTTCCACATGCCTACTGAGTAACTTAAAGTAACTTAACTCGATGTTTCTGTGTCACCCTAGAAAAGGGAGTATGTATTAGTGGATTTATCTCGCTGACATTTTTTTTCATGTTCTTACTGTTACCATACCTCTCAAAAGTACCTCATTATGAGGAACATATCTCATTTGGGGTCTTAAAAATTTCATGTGCCTCGAAGTTTCACATTGAGAGGGTCTGACATGCATTCTGTATTAGGAATTTTTTTAACTGATATCCATGGTAAATAAAAATGAATCATGTTAATTCATTAAAATATATTTTTATAAGTAAAAATAGCATATTTTAACCATCCTATGACCTTCATAGTTGAAGTTGTTAGTAAGCCGTTAGTATGTGTTCCACATTTTGCCCATGTTCCACATTATGAGGGCAAGCGTTCCTCATTTTCGGGATGTAAGGTTGAGAGCTATGACTGTTACTATGGATAATCTTCACTTCTCAAGGTGTCAAAAGTTATTGTCTTTGTCAACATTTAGAAATTACTTACTTTACTTTTGGTTATCTGGTCATACCATACCTCTCAACTGCCCATATTTTCAAAGAACATACAAACTTTTGCCTTGTATTTTTGAGCTGTTCTTCATGAAATCTGTGGTTTTCTGGCATATCATTGAGGATTGAAATCATTAAATAAGGCATTTGAATTTCAGAGTTTATATCCTTCAGAAAGACAAAACCTGTTATTCTGGTTTATTTTTAGAAAATAACTGCGGTGGTGGTGCTGTGGTAGCGTTGTTGCCTCACAGTAAGACGTTGTCCTGTTCGATTCTCAGCTAAAGCGTTTTCTGTGTGGAGACATGCGTGAATGGGCGTACCTTCGTTGAAGGTTGTGCATCAGGGCTGGCAACTCGGCACGTAAAAATCTACTGCCATTCATTAGCGGACTGGAGTTCCGCTGTGGCAACCCCTAACTGGGAAAAGCAGAAAGACACAACAACAACAACAACAACAACATGCTAGGGCAAAAGCCTGTTATTCTAGCTACTTTTAGTTTCCAAGAGCAACGTTTAAACACTTTCCCTGATTTGGGGCCTATGCCCATCAATATTTTGAGTTATGTCCAGATTTGTTGGGCTTAGAGGATAAGACATATTTTGTTCAGATTTGTTGGGCTTAGAGGATAAGAGATATGGGTTGTGTTCTTTTATAAATTCTATGTTGTACAGTACCACCTAGTAAACTTGTTCACATACCCATCAGGTCATTCTGCTTCCCTTCCACTTGATGCTTAGAAAGATAAAGATACTTCTCCCCATACTGATGACAGTTTTAAAAATTATTTAGTCTTCTGAAAATTAGTACAATAATTGCTTTCTTTAGTGATTTGCTGTACTGAAGTAATTTTGAAGTAATGATTGTGTTTGCTACTGTAACTAGTGTCTTAAGTTTGTTTAGCCAATAATTCAGAGACCTCTAAGACAGTTAACAATCCCATAACTCATGAAGAATTATTACTTTTCTTTACAAATTCAGTAAACTGCATCTCCATACTAATTTTTTTTCTTTGTCAGTGCAATCAAAATCATATCTCTTGGTGAGTGTTCTGTCTCCTACAAGTGTCTATATTATTAGTGGTCCCTTGGATAGTTCATATAAATACATGAACATCATTCTGGACATTTTTAGGTGGGGCATGATGAGTAAACATTTCTTTTACATTATTATATTTCCCCCGTTTGCTGCCAAAGTGTGGTAGCAGCCAAGCATTTCCCTGATTCACAGACTTTCTAAACAGTTGAAATTCAACTTCTTCCATGGCCCGTCTTACTAATTAAAGAGAAATGTCTTATTCTCTATTGTATTCTCCATCTTCAAAAATAACTTTCCAACAGACTTTCCATATGCAGTTATTATGTTATATGACAGTGATATGGTGATATACAAATCACTCCATTCATTCACCATAATCAATAAATAGCATAATTTAATTAGTTAACATTAATCAAATATGCAGGGAAAAACTGTCCAGATTCATGATAGCCTGCAGTAAGTGTACACTAATTATACACTATTCTGATTGAATAGAGAATGCAAACATAACTCCCAACTTCTTTCTCCTAATTTTAGTTTTCCTACTGATTTTCTTGTACCCTTAAATACCGGGTAGTATTCATAAATGTTACTGCAAAGTGTAGACTAGGTATAGACTTAGTGTAATCTTTCTGATTGAATAGACAGCACAAAAATGTGGTAGGGATGTTATTGCATACAGAACAAGTAAACGTAGTGTACACTAAGTGTAGGTGGTTATAAATCCATCCCAAAATCCCTCCTGATTCCAAAAGACTGGAAAATACTCTGCACTATCCAAAAACATTTCAAAAATATTTTGAATACCATAGAATATGGCTAGACCAGTAATTAAATCTCTAATATATTATAGAAATGACCAAAAGCAAAGTGAATAAATTGGCAAAGTAAAGTAAACACACTTATTTCTAGGAAAAGAAAGTCTTCCACTTTCTAAGGCAAGCAGATAGGTTAGTGATAGGGAATAGAGTTTTTCAGCCCAACTGAAATATAGACTTCCTACAGTCTTATTAGCCTCCAAGAAAGAATATGACTTCCCTTCATTTTACCACAAACCACATCTGCTGATTCATTAGACATGCTCGTCAAAGGCAACACAACTGTTCGTGTCTTATAAGAGCTGAATTGCTTTCACTACAACACAATCCCACACTTTTACTTAACTTTAATTTACAAGCTACTCAATCTTAAATAATTTCCAGTCTCTGTTGGCAGGGTCTCCCCTCACTTGTTAGAAAACAGTCACAAGTCACTTACCGCATCACTTACCTCTTTGCAAACAACTACTTACCTACCTCCCTAGAAAACACAAGTGGAAAAAAACTAAGGGTAATGCTGCTCAATGCCAGAAGTCTAAACCTCAAGATGCACGCCCTCGAAGCCCTCCTCAGTATGGAGAACATCAATGTCTGTGCAGTGACTGAAACCTGGATCAAAGCTCCTGAGAGCACCCCAGCACTATCAGGTTTTACCTCATATCATGCTTTCCGGCCCCAAAACTTGGACCGAACCACAAAAGGAGGGGAAGTATCCATATTCATCAAAGATACCCACACCTCCAGGTTAGTGGCAATGCACGAAGCATCGGAGACCATCCAGGTGCAACTAACCATAGGCAAAACTGCCTTAGTTTGTAGCATGCTACAGACCACCCTCTCAAACTCAGGAACCCCACACAGCCTTCCTGAAGACACTGGAGAGTATGAATGTCTCTCCAAATACCATCATTTTGGGAGACTTCAACTACCCAGACATAGACTGGGAACATTACTCAAGCCCCAACACCCTAGCCCAAAGGTTCCTAGAATTCATAAACTCAAATGCGATGGAACAACTAGTCACCATTCCCACAAGAGGAGACAATATACTAGACCCGATCATCACAAACATGGGGACAAAATGCTCCACACCGGAAGTATATCCCTCTTTGGTAAGATCAGACCATAAATTAATCTCACTGAAAATCCACATCCCGCCCCCACCCCCTGCACAAAAGACCACAGTGAAGAACTTCTCAAAAGCCAACTTCACATTTCTTAAGACTGAAGTGGTATCCTTCAAGGCCTCTGGGCCAGTGGAAACCACAACCCACACTGCTGAATCCTTTGCAAATGCCTTCTATGGGCACCTTCAAGAATGCATGGATCATGCAATCCCAAATAAAACCAAGACCCATTCCCCCAAAGGCAGGCGCCCGGTCTGGTGGACCCCAGCCATAAACAAACTTTACAACAGGAGGAGGAAGCTACTACACGACAGAGCAAAATCCCTAAAAGGGAAGGCATCTCTGATCAGTACTAGCAAAAAACTACGATCACTCATAAAATCATCCAAGGCCAACTTTGAGAGAAAAATCACAAAAGACACAAAAGACAATCACAAGGCCTTCTTTAGCTATGTTAGAAACCTGGGTGGAAACTCCCAGATATGCTCAGAGTTAGTCTAAAATGACACAAAATACACTGAACCCACTGACATTGCCAACATTCTGGCAGACAGGTTCAGTGCAAATTTCTCCTCCCCCCCCCCAAAAGGAGAAATAACTATCCCAGCAGAGTGTAGCCTCCCTAACATCTCAGATGCCCAGGTGAGAGCCGCCCTCTCTAAAGCTAAAAACACAGCATCAATGGGACCGGATGGTGTCCCGGGCTGTGTGCTACATGAACTTCAAGAGGAACTAAACCCACACATAAGGCTGCTGTTTAATCTTAGCCTTACTACAGGATACGTACCTAAAGAGTGGCGTACGGCAACAGTGGTCCCACTTCACAAAGGCGGTGCTTCTACGGACCCTGGAAATTACCGCCCCATAAGCTTGACGAGCCTGGTCTGCAAAGCTATGGAAAGGATCATTATGGAACTCATAAACAAAGACATTGGGGACCTACAGACATTGGATCCTACCCAATTTGGCTTTGTCAAGGGCAGATCCTGCCTTTTGAACTTGGTCGACTTTTTTGAAACAGTCACTAAGGCCATTGATGAGGGTAAGGCGGTTCACACAGCCTACCTTGATCTTGCAAAAGCCTTTGACACAATACCCCACTCGGGCATCATAGACAAACTCACCAGCTTAAATGTAAACCCATATGTCACAAGATGAGTTGCAAACTGGCTCAAGGACAGAACCCACAGGGTCAGAGTTGCTGGAGCTATGTCAGACTCTAAGCCAGTCACAAGCGGTGTCCCACAGGGCTCAGTCCTGGGACCCCTCTTGTTCGGCATTTATTTTTCCGAGGTACAGGCAAACATAGGAGGATTGTGGCTGACAAAGTTCGCAGATGACTGCAAACTGGGCGCCATAATTGATACTCCAGCGGACACAAACATCCTTCAGAGAGGCCTCATAGAAATGGATAATTGGTGCCAGAGCCATGGCCTTAAGCTGAACGCCAAAAAATGTATAGTCATACCCTTTGGGAAAAACAAGGTACCGACAAATTACCACATAGGTGGTAATCCATTAAGTATGGAAGAGGTAATCAGGGACCTAGGGACCCAGGTTGACAGTAACCTCTCATTTGACACTCACATTGCCAAAGGGGTTAGGAAAACCTTCTATATTGCCCACCTTATCATGAAGGGTTTCACATCTAGATCAAGAGAGGTCATTGTGCCCCTGTACTCTTCTCTTATCAGGCCAATGATTGAGTACAATGCCCCATTTGGGATGTATCTCACCCGACACCTGCAGCAGTTGGAAAGACCCCAAAAGTTCCTCACCAAGAGGATAAAGGGTCTTAAACATATGTCATATGCTGCCCGACTGAAAAAACTCCAGCTCTATTCAGTCTCATATGGCCTACTCAGAGGTGATCTGTGCCTGACGTACAAGGCCATGTCCAATCCAGAATAAATGGACATGCTCCACCTCAGAAAATCCAAAACCATCAGAGCCACGAGAGCAAGAGACTTAACCTCAACACAGAAATAAATAGGACGTGCTGGAGGGACAGATTCATAACTCAGAGGCTCCCTACACTCTGGAACAGAATCCCAGTCCATGTTAGGCAGAGCCCCTCACTGACTCTATTCAAGAGAAATCTTGATGAGTGGATGGGAGATCGTAGGTTTACCCCGGGGGTCATCTCTGTGTCACTACTAGACAGAGGCACAGTAAACTAAACCCTAAAAGGGTGTAGTATTCTCATCCTAAGGGGTGGTGAAAGCCACACACACTCTGGCTAGGCTTATAAATACCCTAGGGCAGATAGCCTAGTACAAACCTATGAACCTATGAACCTATGAACCTATGGCTCTAAACTATACTGCACAAAGTGCAGTTTTCCCTTTCTCTTCAAATCTGAGAATTGTTTCCTACTAAACTAAAAGAAATACTGTTATGGAAAATTTAGATCTCATCTTAAAAGAATGTTACTTAAAGAGGTCTCATGTACTTGTTCCATCATAATCAAATCACACAGTTTCATTTCTGCTATATTTTCCATCTGAATTATAATCTATTCATTAATTCATAGCTGGAGGAAAAAGCTCCAGCCCTGTCCCACTATTTATGATTAAATTTACATTCTCTACTGTTCTCCTAATCTGTTATCTACTCCCAGTTCTGTTTTCTATGTTCATCTCTGAGCTACTTCCTCCTCAAGTTTCTTAACTTAATTTGTATTACTAATCCATTTTACTGGTATTTGCAAATAATGTCTTTATGGTCATTTCTCTCACGTTGTCCTCTGTAGCATAACCCACTTGGAAATTGCTAGATGGTGTGCAGTTACTATCTGTATAACTCTGTTCATGTATTATTTACTTGGCTGTCATGGAACTTTTATTTATTATATGTCTCGTCTTCCTGGATTGAGCTTGCAAACAGACTACTGAGATAAGTGTTGTGCTTTGTCCATCCAGTTAAAATAAGATACATACAATGAAATTATTTTTTGCTAGCTGAATCTAATAGTGGTACTTTAACATGAGCATCTCCTTGAATATTGCTTGCAGTGGCATTATTTTCATATTTCATACCAACCTTGGAAATTTGTTTAAGAGAAGGTGCCAAAGAACTAACCAAAAATGTAACCTTCATAATAGATTATTTAAAGAATCAGAGAATCTCATCTGGAAGTGAAATGCTAGAATCTACTCTCTGACCCAGTCCTTGGCGTGATCTTCATCAGTGAGCAATGGGAGGTTGGGTTATCCACAAAGTCTGGTAGGACTCAGAGAAACACATATTCATCTGATGTGCACACTCACTATCAGCAAGGTTAAGGATAACGGCCTTGATGTCACATGACTGGATTAAGACAGACTACAACCAGGCAATACAAACTGTCAGTTTTGATGCAAAATATCACCTCACTGCTGAAGAGCCACAATGAATAACAAAGGTTCCCTAAACATATCGAAGGTTCTGGAATCATATTTCCTGATCAGGGTAGTTTCTCTGCTATTCAGGATATTTTCTCTGGAGGGGTATGAGAGTACTATAAAGCCCATGACTGGGTTTTGTACAACTGTTGGGAGATCTCTGAAAGGGTATGACAAGGAATGGCTTCTTTGATCTGAGACAAAGTGTTGAATTGTTTAGATAGTTGTGCTACTTATGATTTGCCCATAACAGACTCAATGCCCATATTTGTATTTTCTACAAGACCACACGTGGGACAAAGTGTTATGACAGATTCTGCTATTATGTCATCGGACCTGTGGCGTTAATATGTCAGTCATCTCAAGAAAGCACCAGTTGCTGGTGAGTTAAATCAGATGACTAGAAGAGTACAAGGGCAGAGCCAGAAAAGCCAAACATGTAATGGTGATGTCTTGGCAATACATGACACTTGTACAAGTGGAGGTATTGCTTTGGGGTGCGCAGTGTGAAAAGACACAGTTCAAATGCTGAGTAACAGAGGCACCACAAAGAGTAGTGGCTTTAAGGTGGTCAGTTTTTGTATTGAATTTAAATTTGGGACATAGTGATGGACACCAGTGGTAACTAAAGTACTTAAGTTAATCCAGGTTAAACAAAGAGGACTTAAATTTAGTACTGGTCGATAGTGTCCAGATTAGGCAAAAATAGATCAAAAGACCTAGAGGACAGCAGCTGAGGAAGTCACTGAAAAGAAGGCCAGAGCATGTGACTTTGCTAAGGCAATGGAGAATGTCTTCCAAGTAGACTCAATCAGGATCTGACAAAACATTAGTTGAGACTCTGAGTGTGGGGAGGAGGACATAACATAAGCAAGTCTCATCACAGATGAAGAAACAGCAACCTTAACTAATGGTACTGTTGAAAGCTAAATGCAACTCTTTAATCATCTCCTGAATCTGATGAACATGATATGCTTTTTAAAGGGAATGCCAGAAATAAATTATAAAAATATTTTTATTTCTGTAGATAAGGTCACTGCAGCAAGGTTTGGAAAATCTAGAAAGGTTTTGTTTTGTTTTGTTTGAAAGCTGTAGTTAATGAGCTTTTTAAATATTGTATGGCGTTATGAACAGTACACCTGGGGTGGCAAGTAGGAGTAACAACGATATCTCACCATGCGATAGAAATGAAGCTAAATAGCTCATTTTCATTGAAAAGCTAAAAAAATATTTAGCATGTAAATAGGTGTGGCATTGTACCTGATATTTACACCTGTTATATCAGTCCTGCCTTCTCTAATACATCACATATTATACGCTCCTAGTGCCTAGTCTCTTACATGTAAATGGGTGTGGCATTGTACCTGATATTTACATCTGTTGTATCAGTCCTGCCTTCTCTAATACAGCACATATCAGACGCTCCTAGTGCCTAGTCTCTTACATGTAAATGGGTGTGGCATTGTACCTGATATTTACACCTGTTATATCAGTCCTACCTTCTCTAATACAGCACATATCGTATGCTCCTAGTGCCTAGTCTCTTACATGTAAATGGATGTGGCATTGTACCTGATATTTACAGCTGTTATATCAGTCCTGCCTTCTCTAATACAGCACATATCGTATGCTCCTAGTGCCTAGTCTCTTACATGTAAATGGGTGTGGAATTGTACTTGATATTTACAATTGTTATATCAGTCCTGCCTTCTCTAATACAGCACATATCAGACGCTGCTAGTGCCTAGTCTCTTACATGTAAATGGGTGTGGCATTGTACCTGATATTTACACCTGTTATATCAGTCCTGTCTTCTCTAATACAGCACATATCGTATGCTCCTAGTGCCTAGTCTCTTACATGTAAATGGGTGTGGAATTGTACTTGATATTTACAATTGTTATATCAGTCCTGCCTTCTCTAACTAATACAGCACATATCGTACGCTCCTAGTGCCTAGTCTCTTACATGTAAATGGATGGGGCATTGTACCTGATATTTACACCTGTTACACCAGACTATTCCAGCTAATGAATGTAAATCTGCAACTAAATGTATAAATAGGGAGAGAGAGACAGAGTGTGAAAGAGAGAGAGAGAGAGAGAAATAAGTGCAAATTTTCTTATTACCCTAATCTTAACAAAAGGCAAATGGCAAACTACTTAACCGAACAAGCCAACAAAAAAAGAAAATATATTTTTTCTTTACTTAAGATGGCCTGTAAAGTTTTGCCATGTGGTTAACCAGGGTCCCCATATTAATGTAACAGAGCTATCTGCTTTATTAAAGCATTTCTACACTACAGCCTGCTGACCTTTATGCTTGTTTTATTTTAACCAGGGTCCCCAGCCATGTTTTAAAGTAGGAGCTATACTGTAGAAATATAAATCCCATTTATAGAATGCTGTCAGTTATTTGCATGATGTACTAGGTTACGTTGAGGATTAGAAAAGAACTTAGCCAAACTACTGGCAGTTCTGATCCTAATCTGAGTAATAAGTTAGACCCATCCCTTGAAAATGCATAACTGTTATGGAAGAAGCTAGGAATTTAAGGTCTACCATTAGTTGTGAACTGGTGAAGCTTTTGTTGAGAAAGAAAGAGGCTATGAGAACTTACCCATGATCACACACACTAAAAAAAAAACAATGAAGGGCCTTTTATAGGAATAGCTATCTACTAAAGAATGCCCATCCCTGACTTTACCACAACAGCCTACCTGTTCATAAAGGGCTTAACTATTTCAAGGGTCCCATAAAGGTTAAGCAGTCAGAAAAAGATGAGAAGCCATTTCTGATATTGAAGAAATGGTTTATGTATGCAGCCTGACTTAGTCTTAGTACAGAATTCATTGGGAATACAGATGTTTCTGATATGGGGATAGGGTCTATGTTATCCCTGGAGGTATAAGTAGCAGACCAAACCATATGCTGTTTCAGCACAAAACTAATTCCTTATGAGACTATATATGCTACGGTAGAGAATTTCTGGCCATTACATTGGTGATAGCTACACTCCAGTACCACCTCCTTGGCAAGCCCTTAAGAGTCATCACTAACCATGCCCGTCTCATATAGACATTTCAAAAGAAGAACACAAGGGTCATGTGCTAGTTTTTCAGCTTGAAACAATACCATTCCCCTGCTGAACATAGACCCTGGCCTATTTCAGCTACAGGCATTGACACTGCAGGTTGCTTGCTTGACCCTCTGGATCTGAGCTGGGTCCAGAAGTGTAACAGAGTTTAGGGTTTGCTGTTTAAAGACAAATATATTGCATCTAAGCTATTAGAATGCATGTTATCTATGTTGCAGATGCTGTGTCGTCTACCTCAAAGAGCATGTTTAGGGAGCTTACTGGAGTTAATAGAACTTCATGTTCCAGACAAGAAGTCTGATTCTGTTGATCTGTGGTTATAAATGTGTTAACTGGCAGAAGAAATAGAGACATTATCAGTAAATGTATGAGGAAAAAACAAGGCAAGGCAAGTGATATGGCAGGGTCATTACTGTTCTTCTGGCTAATGAAAAAGTGCCTTGACAATCAGCTTCCCATTTGCATGCACCTGACCTGTCTTCGGCAAACAAAGTATAATGGAGTTTGTTAGACAAAAATCAGTTATGGGCCATAACATGCCATCAGATACTGTGGAAGATGTCAGAGTAATAGCTCCATTTCCCAGCCAAAGAAATCTACTTCAGAGAGTGAACAAGGTATGTTCTAAAGATCTGAAAGGCAGGAAGGTATCGCCAATGTCCATAACATACAACAATCCTAATGATTTTCTACAGAGAGATGGTGTGTTCCTATTCAGAAGGGAATTAGCAACAGGACTGCAAATACTTTAACAACAGTACAAAATGTAGCTGACTTGAATCAAACACCTCTCTGGTTCAATGAGTGGGCATATTTGATAAAGGGGCAGTTGATTAGGCAGTTGTAGAGTGTGTAGAGTGCAACCAGCACCAAGGTATAGTTTGTAGCATTACATTTATTTACTGCTTAACATCCACAAAGTCAAATACTCCCTACAATCCCATGTGGAATAATATTGTATTTCTATTTGTTGATGCCTATATTGCTGCCACTCCTTGGTTTATTCTGATTAATTTTGAGTCCATTGCATTTAAGAGTGTGAAGTGTAATTTTCCAGCTGCAGAATTGCATGGATGCTTCTCCCACTTCTGCCAAAACATATGGCATATGATTCAGAGTTATGGATTGACGAATCTTTATGGTAGAAATGCTAAGTTTAATCTGGGTGTTCATAAACTTATGGCCATGCTTTTTCCAACTCCTAAGGAACTGCAGTAGGATTATAATGCAAGACTGTGCATCTTGCTTTTTGTTATGTACATAGTACTAAGGACATGCTCTGCTTGACTCAGGGCAACTCGTTACTCTTTCTCCCTCTTTCTGGTGTGTTTTTGGTTCACAATCACGTATCATACCCAAAAACATAACGTGCTGTAGAGGTGGTACAGAGGACTTTGTCTTTTTTGGAAGTGTAGGCCTAATTGAAGAGCTGTAATGTACAATTTCTGATCAAGAAACAGAGCTGCAGGGATGACTTGTGTGTGAGAGTGTCTACAGAGGCACCACGTCTCCTTACTACTTCACCTGCTCACCTTACAGGTCTGTATAGAGTGCATTTCTTGAACGTTTATTTCTTTCATTCTGCAGTTATTGTGTAAAAGAATAAGTGCACTACATCTATTTGTTTTTACATTTCTGATGCTGCCTAGTGTTCTATCTCCATCGTTGCCCATTTTGCACGCTCACATTCTTCACTGTGAAATGGGCTGCTGTGTGTTTCATACTGATATGTATGCGCTCTTTTTCATGTTTGCGCTCTTTTTCATGTTTGCGCTCTTTTTCATGTTTGCGCTCTTTTTCTTGTTTACCCAATTATGGTTTCACCTGGTATTTTTTTCTTAAGTGAAGGTTTATGCAAATGTGTATTCACACAATCATAATATACACCTATGTGCGTGTGTGTGTGTGTGTGTGTGTGTGTGTGTGTGGTGTGTGTGTGGTGTATGTGTGGCGTGTGGTGTGCGTGTGTGTATCTGTGTGTGTCTGTGTGTGTTTGTGTCTGTGTCTGTGTGTGTGTGTGTTTGTGCGCGTAGTGTGCATGATATGAAAAAAAGTCTGGCAATCGTTTTACCTAGTAAACTCTATGGATAGCAGAACCTTTTTGCATGGAGGATGCATAAGGCATGGGGTGCTTAATGTAGCAGCATTGTTGTCTTTGGTAACTCTGCTACTCTGATACTACACTGACAAGTGAATTGTCGGAGAAGTTCTGGAAATGTGCCACAGTGCAAGAAAACTATCTTGTTGCATATTTTTACAGTCTCTGAGTTTTATTAATCCTGTCATGCATGCTGTGTTACTCAATGGTAAATGTTCAGAACACAACCAGCATTCTTAGAGAGAGGTACACCTCATCTCCAGCGCGGCACTGCTGTCTACGAATCTTTTGTCTTTTGTACTACCAAAACAGCATTTGTACAATGACTGATTCTCGGTCAGAGGTACTTGGTACATTAAGGTTAGAACCAGGAGCTTTTATCATTTTAAGAAACTATTAAAAGTCATAATATATGCAGCTTATTTAGTAAAAAGCGAGCACATTAATGCATTGTACAAGTCATTAAAGGCACATCGCTTTAAATTCTACCCGATGAAACTAATGATTTTGAAATACATGAATTGTTTGCACAGCCTCAGATCTAGTTTACATTCCAGAGCCAGTGCTGACTTCTGACATGTGTCACAGGCAGACCATTGACAGTGCAGCTAGTAAATTACATCACAAAGTACAAAGAGAGTAACAGCCCCCAAGGTAGTTGAAGAATATTACATTTCACAGACTATAAACATCTTTATTTTCTACAGGATGCTAACTGTCTCTGGTGATATCTGTGCACTGTATAATGCCAATATCTAGTAATCTCTCTTTCCATTAGCATGAGTCAGTTTTAATCACTGACACTTGGCAGTGACAACTGAAGCCCAATTCACTGCCTACTACAACACTTCAGTGTTGTAAAATGAAAGCACTGCGGGTAATTTTCCTGGAAAAAAATACTGATTTTTCCTCTAACAATACATATGAGTACTATAAAAGAGAAGGCAAAAGTATTTGGCCATTGGTAGTAGATTTGTGTTAATATGGTAGAACAGCTGAAGTCACTGCAAAAAAAAATAGTATGGTGTGATTTGAAAATTCACTGGTAGGCAAATAAAATGCTATTTTATTACTCTTATTCTTGGTGCTGCGGTAGCATTGTCGCCTCATAGCAAGACGTTGTCCCGTTCGATTCTCAGCTAGAGCGTCTTCTGTGTGGAGGCATACGTGAATGGGGCGTGCCTTCGTTGAAGGTTGTGCGTCAGGGCTGGTAACCCCGTACGTAAAAATCCACTACCAATCATTAGCGGACCGGAGTTCCGCTGTGGCAACCTCTAACCGGGAAAAGCCGAAGGACACAAACATTACTCTTACAGCTTTGTGGATATGACTCCAGGAGAAAATGTAATAGAAGGATATTACTATAGCATTGTTTACTTTCAATGACAAAAGTAGGGCAGCAAGCTTAGCATGAGAAGGCATAAAGAATTAAATATATTTTTAGTAGTGTGCTCTAGGAAAGCTTCTGTTGTTGGATGTTTTAACTAGAAAGGTTATCTGCGTAAACTGAAACTGAGTGATGAAATATTAGGTAGGTTTTATCAGAATTCTAACTGGGTTTACCATTGAAATGCCGATCCGACTATGTGCGACTCGACTTGCGCGAAGGCGGAAGAGCGAATGTCACTGCGGTCGAATCCAATTGTGTGAACGGCAGATTCTCGCCCCTGCGTGAACCATGGTAGCATGGGTGTGGAGGTGTTGTGCGGCCGGTAATGTCGAACGTCGAATGCCTGGCGGTGGCGAACAAGTTTCGCAGTTTCGGTTCGCGTAAATACGTCGCAGAAGTGGCCGTTCGACCAAGTTCGATCGCTATTTCAATAGTAAACCTTCTAACTGATGTCTTACAGCATCCATTCCATAGTAGTGAACTTGAACATATGATAAGTAAAACGTGACTTTGTTTCCTGAAAATTATATCACAATGCATGACATATACTTGATTTAATTCCATGTTCTGTTGTTCAAATAATATATATTTGCAGCTGTTGGTACATGTTTTTACATAAATAAATGTATGTTGGGGTTCCTCCAATAATATTGTCAGTTACCAATATACAAAAGTGAAATGAAAAAGTAATTCAATAGTTTTGGACCATTTATAGGAAAATCTTGATGGATAGAAATGGCAATTCTGAAATATTGGTGTTCCTGGGTAAAAATGGATAATGTTTAACTAGACCACCAAGGGCTTTCCATTTCTTTGCCCGTACTGAATACTGAAAGGACTCTGTCAAACATAGAAGGAATGTAATGAATAATGTGTTCTGTTTGCAATAGTATACTGGCAATTTGTAAAGGTGATTATTTTATGTTTTTTTTTTTTTTTTGAGTAGATGCAAAGTCTGTTGACTCCCACTTTGGTATACCATAACACGTATATCATAACTAAAATCATTATTTGCACTTTTTATCTTCCCTTTTATATTTCTCTCTAAAAAAAACATTTTAAGCAGATGTGCAAAAGAAAAAAACATAGGCACTTTGTCAAATTTAAGATAGTGGTGGGGGGGGGGCACAAACTATCCTGGCAGGCAATGGGCACAGAGCAAGAATAAGCCCTAAATGAAATACTAGTCCATTAAAGAACATATGCACTCGCACAGCCATCCACACTAGAGACAGTTCAGTATTGTCAATCTACCTGATAAAGTGCCTTGGGAACATGGGGAAGAAATCTGAGATCCATCAGAAAGAACTACAGGAGCACAGGGAGAACATGACAACTGCAGGCAGAGAGCACCTCTGCTGAGAATCTAAACAAGAAAACAAGGGCCTTGAGGTACTCACTTTGTCATCCTTTATAACTCTAATTCCTTTTTAATGCATTACCTTACTAACAGGGATGGAGTTTCATTTCAGCATCACAGGTCATGAATCCTGCTTTGTTTTTTTTAACATGCACAAAATGCTGTACCCCCCCCCCCCCCCCCCCCCAGCTATGCTCATATTTTTTATTTATTTAACATTTGTTTACCAGGAAAGTCTGACTTGGAACAAAACCAATTTTCAGTGGAGTCCCAGGAAAAAACAATCCAGACACGTCTTTGATATGTGGGAGGAAACCAGAGCACCCAGAGAAAACCCACACGAATGCAGGGAGGACTTGCAGACTCTGCACAGAAGATACCCCAGATGAGAACCATACGAGAGAACCCCTTGTTGTGAGGTGACAACACTACAGCTGTACCACTGCACCATCCGTGTAGTGGTCTCTCTTGTACTCAGAATAGGGTCTTTCCTTCTGATAGACATTCAGTGATGATGCTCATTAATGTAGGAAGATGAACTGGCAGATTTAGAGTTAGCACTGACAGCAGCTGCAGCAAGAAAATGAGCATGTCCTGTGTCAGGACCAGCCAGCAGTCCATTGTTTTCTGCAGCATGTTTATACAGATCTACTTCTGCTTACCGAAATCACACTTCATCGATCTTCATAATGACGAGACGAAGTTGCCGAAGATGTGGTTTCATGAACACCCAGATCACTGTAAAATAACTCTAGGAAATGAACCACATGTCCAGCAGGGGTTCCGGCGTGCAGCTCGCAGGACATTTCCCTGCGGACGGTCAGTCGACAACAAAATAAATAAATAATTAAATAAATGCATTCCTTGAATGTGAATAAGGAATGTGGTACACATCCGGTACGGCTGTCTCTGCCCGTCCATAGATTACAGCTGCAGCGGCTAGGCTTTTCAGCCATATAGAACTATGGCAAAGTGCTGTTGCAGCCGTTTGGTTTCGGCGATGTAGCTCGCAGGGAAATGTCTTGCGAGCTACATGCCGGAAACCGTCCAGCAGCACTTCAACAACAAACCAAAGCAAATCAAACCCACCCAAGTGGGAGGCTTTGCCCCCCCCCACACACCACCCATGTTGGGGGCTGTGCCTCCCACACGTCCCCCTAACTAAATATATAAACTCCAAGATTGCACTATAGCAAGGTGACCACTTTGTTACATGACCTAAACCAGGACACTTAAGCTGCAGCCTATTTATAGGCCTACAGCCCTACACTAATTTCTGCACCCTACATGTGGAACATGCCTTGCAACACTAAATTCAAAGATTCTGGGGGATATCTTTACAAAAATAGGGACAGATTTTAAATATTCCTTTTCTAACCTTAGGCTAGAATAACAGGATTTTGTGTTAGCATGCATTTTCTGAAGGATATGAAGCCTACAACTCAAAAGTATGAGATTATTTAGCTGGTTCAGTCCTCAGTGATTTACCAGAAAACCAAAATTTTTATGAGGATCAGATGCAGACCAAAAATATGAGGCAAAAATCTGGACATTCTGGACAGTTGAGAGGTATGCTATGCACCAAGGGAATTGACTATATGGGTAATTTGCTGAGAAAACCGTTTTCTTCTCTGTTCATTACCAGTGTGTCGCTTACACAGAAAACATTCCATGGAATCCACATGGTGTGATACTGGATGAGGAAGGGTCACAGAGCAGCAAATAATGGAGGTGGGGGCAAAGGACCAAAATAGGGACACTTTTTAAATATTGCTTTTTCAAACTTAGAAAGTTGATAGAATAACAGGTTTTACATTAGCACAAAGTTTCTGAAAGGTATTAAGTCTGAAACTCAAATGTCTGTCAATATTTTCTGACAAATACTCAATGATTTGCCAGCTATTTGCTAGAAAACCTTAATTTTATGAGAAATGGACCAAAAATATGAAGCAAAAATCTGTACAGTTAAGAGCATACCTCTCAGGTTCCCAGCACAAGAAATCTGGACAAAGTCAAAAATAATGGGGGGACAAAGGCCCCAAAATATGGATAAATTTGAAATATTGCTAATATAAACTTAGAAAGTTGCTAGAATAAAAGGTGTTGTGTTAACATTAATTACCTGAAGGCTATGATGCTCAAATGTCTATTTAGTGACTTCAACCCTTAATGACTTACAAGAAAATCTTAAGTTTTATGAGGAACAGACTTAAAATATGAGTCAGAAATCTGGACATTCTGTAAAAATTTGAAAGTATGGTTAAGAGGTATGATCGAGAGAGAGAGAGAGAGAGAGTGAGAGTGAGAGACTGTGTATGTGAGAGACTGGAAGAGAGTGAGAGTAATCGTGAATTAATGCATGTATGAATGAGGAGATGAGTGTGTGTGTCTGTGTGTGTGTGTGTGTGTGTGTGTGTGTGTGTGTGTGTGTGTGTGTGTGTGTGTGTGTGTGTGTGTGTGTGTGTGTGAAAGAGAGAGAGAGAGAGAGAGAGAGATCAGGACAGAGTGAGAGCGACTGACCAAGATTGTGTGTGTGAGAGAGAGTGAAGAGCGACAGCGAGCGTGCGATCCCTTAGCAGTGATTAAGATGTTTGTGCATACTTCCCAACCTCTTACAGCAAGAAATCTGGACAAGGCTGTAGATAATATATATGTGTGTGTGTGTGTGTGTGTGTGTGTGTGTGTGTGTGTGTGTGTGTGTGTGTGTGTGTGTATCAGAGAGAGAAAGATGACTGAGAGTAATCCCTGGCAGCAGCATCAAGAGGTTTGCATACCTAACAGTCTGCAACACTCATTTTATTTAATTTAAATTTGTTTTGGGGGCAAGTAAACATTTGCTAAAGTAATCCGCTCTGCCATCCAACAGATACAGATCGATACATACCTGCCCAGTTTATATTTTTCTTCTTGGACTACTAAAGGAGATCCTCTGCTTATCATGGATATAACTCTCCCACCACCTGCCTTGTCTATTTTCTGACTGTGGACCTAAGAGAATCTTTTGTCGTCCACAAAACTGCCTGAAGTTTTTGTTTAGTTTCACTCACTGAAGCAGCACTAAGAATGCTGGAAACCATTCAGCCTAAACCAGGACATTTCTGCATCCCAAAGACAATGTTTGGGATTCCAGGACAGAGACTTCAAAACTGGGACTGTCCTGGAAAAACTGGGACCGTTGGTCACCTTGCACTATAGTGGAGAAAAGGGCAAAGTTCTCCGTGGTGGCCAAGTGCTTAGTTTCCTGTTATTTTACAGTGATCCGGGTGTTCGTGAAAGTACATTTTTGGCAACTCCGTCTCGTCATTATGAAGTTCAATGAAGTGGGATTTTGGTAAGCTGAAGTAGATCTGTTTATACTGCTGTCTGCAGCAGTACAGGTCACTACTTACAAGACTTAGCTGGAGCTAAGCAACCCATACTTGGCTTTTGTTTTACTACTTACTTCCATTAGATCTTCAGTTATGTTAAAACTGCTATGAATCTGGAGAATTATTTTTTTAATTATGTGGTATACAAGATAAATATGTGAGCTGTTAGCTAATGCTATCAGTAGTGATTAAATGCAGCATGCTCTAAGACTCCATGTCCCTATGGCTCCTCACTGTCAATAACCGAAGGGCTTTGACACGTGATCAAACAATTTTAAGAGGAATACCCATGTGTTTTAGTCTTATTCAAGATATAATAATAATTAAACCTTTTCAGTCTTGGTCCTTTTGCAATTTCAGCTTGGTTTCCTAACACTTGCTCAGAGTACAAGATGCTGTTGCTCTGTTCACCCTAGATGACTTACCCCTAGCTGGAATTTGCAATGGCATTTGCTGTGCCCTAAGCATGGCTCAAAGTATTGACTACTCCATGGGTGGCAGAAATATTCATAGATACATCTGGTGTATGTGACATAGAAATGGTTACAGATGAAAGTAGTGGGTTGGGGCAGGACATGATGGCTGCAAGCTTTTGAGGTGTGAAGCTTCTGGCTCTGTGCATTAAGATGTTGGAATAATGCAAACCATGGGAGAATGCCTGTACCTGTGCCAGAAAAGAAGGATTATTAAGATGATGTCTTGCAAACAAATCAGTCAATTTTAGTATTATGGTATATGATGGAGGAAACAAGGTTTTGCCGACTTAAAGGTTAATCTCTGAGTTGATGGGGTAGGTTGTTACATAAAAACTGGTTAATGTGTTTTTTTTTTCTGATGGCAGCTGCTATGGTCCTATGTTGTTCCGGCCTTGTTTGTTATACATACAAAGACTGTGACATGAGGTGAGGATGAGAGAAGAATGCTAACAAGGCTGACGCATCCAATAGGGTGCTTAGCTCTGTATGATACAGTATAATATTTGTTACAATGGTATAACGGGGAGTTTTGCCAAACAGGCAGTGTATATACATCAACTCTTTTATGTTTCATTCCTTTCACATTGTTATCCCTAATCTGAAGAAGTACCTATTTATACCTTACACCTCCTTACTCCCCTGTTTTCACTCACTTCCAAACTTTAATCAATTTCTCTGTCCTGACTATCTAAATATGCCATAACCCTGTTTTTTTCTCTCACTTCATATTGCAGTTGCTGTTTGTATTATACTAACTTACCTATAATTTCTCTAAACTGAGTAAAATGTCTCTAAATATTTTATCATTTCAAGTAAGTTGTAGCCACTTTTAGCCAATGTTTTTACAGTATGTCTAATTTGGTATAATGTATGGCATATTTAGGGAGGTTGACATAATAATTAAAATATTTGCCTTATAGACACAAGGTGCAGGGCTTGATCCTCACATGGAATTGGCTAGGCTTAAAATGGTCCACAAGGACAGTTAGCCTAGTACAAACCAATGAAGTTTGGTGCTTTTCTCCCCTGGCCTCTGCTGAAAATGGGCATTTAACCATTTGAACTTTCCTTGTAATCATATGTTAATTGGTCACTAATTCAATAAATAAATAAATTTAGTGCTGAATTGCATTCAGTCCTTTGTAGATTGAGTATTTCTTCTCATAATGCCCTATTTAGCCACCACGGTCATGTCTGTCTGGTGAGATTTATCTGTGCTGCTGTTTAAACATTTGAAGGATGTGTTGATAAAGGTTTGGAAATTGAACGGTTGTTAGGGCACATTAAGGGAGATGGCTAACAATCCACTAGGCATAACTGGAACACTTAATACACAAAGGCAAAAATCCTTCAAAAATTCACCATGTCATGGTAATTAACAAAATTGAAAGGCAGTTTAGTGCCACTTAATCAACAATTAACAATACAAGCTAGGACAAAAAGAAATGCTTACAGCTTAGTGATGGATGTGACAATGTTACCTTCTTCAAACTGCTACATCACTGATCAATGCTTAAGCAAGAAAAAAAAGTGTTGATTGTAAATGATTTAAACTCTCTGATAGTAAAGAACTGTTGTGTAAAATCTTACCATAACAGTAGATGTCATTTCCTTCACTGTTGCAGTTTTCCTTACATCTGGGATTCCTTGCCACAGGTAACCTGACATCTGGCCAGTATACATGAGCCTTTGGTTGCTTTAAGATACACCATAAATCATACATATGATCCTTGCATAGCATGGGGCTGTGACGCCCGTGCCCTGGCCCAGCAATCAAGGAGCCTCAATCCTCACCACTAACACCAGAGAGGGCGTTTCATATATGAGGAAAGGATAACAAATACACACAGTAAAGTGCAATTTCCCTTAAGAGCACACAAAGATCACAGTCAGTCCGGGGCTGGTCCCTCACTTGCTCTCCAGGTCCCCAATAAGACTCCCCACTGGCACAGCTATAGGGTCCAGATCTCAGCCTAGCTGGGCAAGCTAAAACCTCCAGCACCCTCTCTGTCCAACCAGTGCTTCGTGTTCCTGCCCAAGTAGCTGACACACGCACACTTTGAGATAAGAGTTTATATAACCACACAGACACTCCTGGGAAAGGCTGGCACAGGTTCTCCAGCTGTGCCCCTATTACTCAGACTACACAGTAGTACTGCCTGCCACCACCCAGCTAATATTTATCAGCTACTCAAAGGCCATTAAAAGTGTGTCCAATTATTACTGTGCAATATTACTATCCAATTGGTAGTATAACTAAACAGTCGAGGCTTATTAGAGTGACTTGGTACAGTAATCACTATAAATATGCAATGTACTTTAGAGCTTAAATTATCTCTACACAAAAAAGCCACAGTTGAAAGGATTTAAAATATTTAATAATAAATAATAAAAACACAAGACAATACTTCTTACTACACAGTGCTAGTCAATAGTTCAGAGATCACAGGGAAATACTTAAAATAATTCAGTAGAACAGTTCTGACATCACAGAAAAACACTTAGTCTAATCTTTCTAGTTTCTAGCTATTTCTAAAAGAAAACACAAGTCTAAGATAACTTACATAAGAAAATAGGCAGAATGCTGATGAGTTGGATGGACAAGACCAAAAATAATTAATAATATCTGGTTCTCTCTGTTTAAATTGAAATTGCAGTTCTGATTCACATTACCTCATTCTTCACACTTTCCTGGGGTTCCCAGGCTACACATTGCATCATTCTTCACACTTACCTGGGTTCCCAGGCTAACAGAACTACATTTACATTCTTAACATCTCCTTTTGTTATCTTGCAGCTGGTCAGGAAGCAGAGCAATAAAAATACATTTGCATGTTTAAATCTAGCAATTTAACTCTTGGTTAAAACAACAGAAAGAATATCTTCATCTAGACCCTTCGGCACCATCTGTCACAATCAAAGGGTCACAACATGCTTTAGTTTGGTCAGTAGAGTGCACTGTTGTAACATTTTTTTCAGTTCCACAGGTAACACTATTTCTTTACATTTAAGACAACAAGCCTGTAGCTTACATTCATATTTACAAATGACAGAATAATCTGCAAAATTCTATCTGGCTAGGTTGGCAGTCTTCACAAGGGCATAAAAGTAACATCCGGACTTACCATCCTCAGAACTTATAGCCCTAGTAGGAACATCAGTTTAAGGAAAACCAAGAGGTAACCAGTACATCCAGCAGAGAAATGAACCGGGGGGGAGGGAGAGAGTGAATACTGCGTATTCCGTACGGTATGTTCATGGAAAGGCGCTTATCTAAAGAGTTATTTGATTTCTTTGAAATATCAAAGCCCACTATTCCAAGTATCAGTGGATAACCAAAGATTCACAAAGATTACATAAATCCACCCCTAACACCAATAGTAGCAGGCTAGGGGTTGGTTAACAGAACATCTCTCTATATTTGTTGAAAGTAAACTCAAAAAGGCATTACTCCATGCAAGAGCAGTGCTTAAGGACATGGGTAGCTTCCTAACAGACCTTTCTATGAAAACAGGAAACTTGGTAAATGTTAAGAATCTCATTTTGGTGACCATGAATATTAATAGCTTATTCACAGTGATTCCGAATCAGTACCGAATTGAAGCCATACACCAATTTCTACATGAAACAGGAATTAACTCTGACTTGCTCTGTTCTCTAATAGAGCCAATTTTGGAAAATAATGTGTTTGTATATGGCCATGATTACTACTGGCAGGTTGGGGGGTGGCTGGGGGTAGCTATAGGCACCCCTGTGCTAATAGTTATTCAAACTTGGTGGTCGCTCGCTGGGAACAAACAGAGATATTTACTGACAGCAACCCCTGGCATCGACATTTGATTTACTATGGTCATTTTGTGGACAACATTTTTATTTTATGGGAAGGTGATGAAAATCAGTTGGCGTCCTTCACTAGGTATTTAAACTCCACTAACTTTTTGGAATTTAAGGTCAACCATTCAAAAGAACAAATTGACTTCCTAAATGTCAAGAATGGGTTGGTCTGAGCACAAACTTGTATAGAAAAAATACATGGAGAAATCACCACCTGTATCATGATTAATATGCACCCTGGCCATACCTTTTATAACATTATGGAAAATGAAGCAACACAAGTTTGCAGACTTTGTACAGATGATGATGATTTTAAAAGAGAATATCAATTGTTACAATATAATCTATTGTAAGTATATAGTATCATAAGGATGTTCTGGCCCATAGTACAGATAATAAAGAAGTATGTAGTATCATAAGGATGTTCTGGGCCTATAGTACAGATAGTAAATAAGTATGTAATATCATAAGGATGTGCTGGGCCTATAGTACAGATAATAAAGAAGTATGTAATATCATAAGGATGTTCTGGCCCATAGTACAGATAATAAAGAAGTATGTAGTATCATAAGGATGTTCAACTTCTGGCCCATAGTACAGATAATAAAGAAGTATAAAATATCATAAGGATGTTCTGGCCCACAGTACAAATAATAAAGAAATATGTAGTATCATAAGGATGTTCTGGCCCATAGTACAGATAATAAAGAAGTATGTAGTATCATAAGGATGTTCTGGCCCATAGTACAGATAATAAAGAAGTATGTAGTATCATAAGGATGTTCTGGGCCTATAGTACAGATAGTAAATAAGTATGTAATATCATAAGGATGTGCTGGGCCTATAGTACAGATAATAAAGAAGTATGTAATATCATAAGGATGTTCTGGCCCATAGTACAGATAATAAAGAAGTATGTAGTATCATAAGGATGTTCAACTTCTGGCCCATAGTACAGATAATAAAAAAGTATGTAGTATCATAAGGATGTTCTGGCCCATAGTACAGATAATAAAGAAGTATATAATATCATAAGGGTGTTCTGGTCCACAGTACAAATAATAAAGAAGTATGTAGTATCATAAGGATGTTCTGGCCCATAGTACAGATAATAAAGAAGTATGTAGTATCATAAGGATGTTCAACTTCTGGCCCATAGTACAGATAATAAAAAAGTATGTAGTATCATAAGGATGTTCTGGCCCATAGTACAGATAATAAAGAAGTATATAATATCATAAGGATGTTCTGGTCCACAGTACAAATAATAAAGAAATATGTAGTATCATAAGGATGTTCTGGCCCATAGTACAGATAATAAAGAAGTATGCAGTATCATAAGGATGTTCTGGCCCATAGTACAGATAATAAAGAAGTATGCAGTATCATAAGGATGTTCTGGGCCTATAGTAGAGATAATAAAAAAGTATGTAGTATCATAAGGATGTTCTGCCCCACAGTACAGATAATAAAGAAGTATATAATATCATAAGGATGTTCTGGCCCACAGTACAAATAATAAAGAAGTATGTAGTATCATAAGGATGTTCTGGCCCATAGTACAGATAATAAAGAAGTATGTGGTATCATAAGGATGTTCAGGGCCTATAGTACAGATAGTAAATAAGTATGTAATATCATAAGGATGTTCTGGGCCTATAGTACAGATAATAAAGAAGTATGTAGTATCATAAGGATGTTCTGGCCCATAGTACAGATAATAAAGAAGTATGTAGCATCATAAGGATGTTCTGGCCCATAGTACAGATAATAAAGAAGTATGTAGCATCATAAGGATGTTCTGGCCCATAGTACAAATAATAAAGAAGTATGTAGCATCATAAGGATGTTCTGGCCCATAGTACAGATAATAAAGAAGTATGTAGTATCATAATGATGTTCTGGGCCTATAGTACAGATAGTAAATAAGTATGTAATATCATAAGGATGTTCTGGGCCTATAATACAGATAATAAAGAAGTATGTAGTATCATAAGTATGTTCTGGCCTATAGTACAGATAATAAAAAAATATGTAGTATCATAAGGATGTTCTGGGCCTATAATACAGATAATAAAGAAGTATGTGGCATCATAAGGATGTTCTGGCCCATAGTACAGATAATAAAGAAGTATGTAATATCATAAGGATGTTCTGGCCCATAGTAGAGATAATAAAGAAGTATGTAGCATCATAAGGATGTTCTGGCCCATAGTACAGATAATAAAGAAGTATGTAGCATCATAAGGATGTTCTAGACCATAGTACAGATAATAAAGAAGTATATAATATCATAAGGATATTCTGGCCCACAGTACAAATAATAAAGAAGTATGTAGCATCATAAGGATGTTCTGGCCCACAATACAAATAATAAAGAATTATGTAGTATCATAAGGATGTTCTGGCCCATAGTACAGATAATAAAGAAGTATGTAGTATCATAAGGATGTTCTGGCCCATAGTACAGGTAATAAAGAAGTATGTAGCATCATAAGGATGTTCTGGCCCATAGTACAGATAATAAAGAAGTATGTAGTATCATAAGGATGTTCTGGCCCATAGTACAGATAATAAAGAAGTATGTAGAATTATAAGGATGTTCTGGCCCATAGTACAGATAATAAAGAAGTATGTAGTATCATAAGGACGGTCTGGCCCATAGTACAGATAATAAAGAAGTATGTAGTATCATAAGGATGTTCTGGCCCATAGTACAGATAATAAAGAAGTATGTAGCATCATAAGGATGTTCTGGCCCATAGTACAGATAATAAAGTAGTATGTAGCATCATAAGGATGTTCTGGCCCATAGTACAGATAATAAAGAAGTATGTAGTATCATAAGGATGTTCTGGCCCATAGTACAGATAATAAAGAAGTATGTAGTATCATAAGGATGTTCTGGCCCATACTAATAGAGGATGACAAAATAAGGAATATTGTGGGCGATAACCCAAGGTTTACTTTTAGAAATAAAAAGAATATTAAAAGATTGATTTGCAATAAACACAAGTTTGAACGCAAACAATTATCAGATAGAAAAGGAATATTTAGATGCAACAGGTGTAAAGCTTGTGCATCTATTGATAGCAATAACACCTTTCTACACCCTGTCACCAGTAAATGCTATACATTTGAGGTTTTTGCCAGTTGTAATAACAAACACATGATTCACCTTGCATCCTGTTGCCAATGCAAAGTTTTTTACATTGGCAAAACTGACCAGTATTTAAAAGACAGGATCTTGCAGCACCTTAGGGACATTAGGAATAGAGACCCTAAGAATGCACTTGCACTTCATGTTTCCTCTAATCCCACACACAATTTCAAGTTCAAAGTTGTTGAAAATGTATTTCAGACTGTTAGACAAGGTGATGTTAGCAACTGGACTGAAATCCGTGAGATTAGCTGGATAACCAACATGAGAGCTGATCGTTGCCCTGGGCTGTACAACTTAATTCTGCTTAAGCCCTTATTAAAGAGTAGGCGACTTTCCATTGGCCCAAATAAAGAGGCTGGGTAGTTCTAAAGTTTTTGATTGGAAAAGCCTCTTATTGGAAGAAGTGAAGGTGTGGACTGTATAGCAGCATCGTATTTGTGGATTTGTGTTTTTAACTAAGAGAGAGCCTAAGGAAAATTACGATCTGAAGAAGGCCATTGAGCCAAAAGCACTTATCGGAGCAGATTTTAGTAGTTCTCGACTTGATACTCCATTTTGGATTTTGCATGCAGTTTGTTTTAAGTTTGTTTTTATTAAAGTTGTTTTAGCTATTTTAATTAAGCAAGTCATGGTGGTTAACCGAGGATTTCTACGATCCATTTGAACATTTTTCATTTGGTTCTCTCTAGCAGTTTCAAAGTGATTTTGTTTCCTCATAGCTCATAAGTGGGCCTTAACAGAAAGAATAGGACAAACCAGCATTGAGCAATTCACACAAATAAGAAAGAACCAAAGGAACATCTACAATAAGTGGAACCAGGTTACAAGAGAGAGACATCAAACAAAAAACCTCTTCCATTTAGATAACCAGGGTTTCCTAGTACTGAGTTTCCTGGCCTCCTGTAGGATCCTAAGCACATCCTCAGAGCAAAGGTGTCTATGTGGAATCAAAATCCTATCACCTACAGTGTCAGCTGAAGAGTGGACAGATGGGAATGGATGCGAGATCCCTTCTCTTTTGTGAGTAGGTCCACCGTATGAGGTAACTTGTGATGATTGCCTTTGGCTAAATGCAGAAGAAGAAGGAACTAACACTGCCTCAGCCAAAAGACAGTCACCACCAAGATTTTGGGAGTGTTCTGTTGAATTCTGAGCAGGACTTTTGGAATGAGGGGAAGGGGAGGGGAGGGAATGCACAAATAAACATCCCCATTCAAGAAAAAGAGAGGGCTTCCACCTTCCACTTCACAGGATCTGGGACTTTTGCACAAAATAGAGGAAGTTGTCTGTTCAGAGGGGAGGCAAATAGATCTACTTGAGGAGTACCCCACTGGTGAACAATATCAAAAAACACATCCCTGTGAAGCATCCCTTTATGGGATTGAGTTAATGACCTGCTCAGAGTGTTTGCCACAATGTTTTGACCTGAAAGAATGTAAACTGCCTGAACAGCCACTTGATATTGGACAGCAAGATCCCATACCGGGAGAGCTAAATGGCAAAGAAGGGAAGATCTTGTTCCTCCTGTTTGATTATATACCACATCATTGTGGTATTGTCTATAAATACATTGAGAGGTCCTGGGAAGAAAAGAGGATGAAATGCCTGAAGAGCCAGCAAAAGAGCCCTCAGCTCTTTGACATTGATGTCCTCCTTCTGTTGAATAGAAGACCAGACCACCAGCAACTTTCAGGAGCCCCAAACTGCTCCCCATCCCACATATGAAATGTCTATCAACAGTTCTTGAGAGGGGAGAGGAGGAAGAAAAGGACACCCTGGATTTAAGAACAACTGCTGGAGACATCAGAGCAGTTCCTTCTTGAGACAAGGTAAAGAGGAACTACAAAGTCTGGAGGATGTGCGTGTTGAAGCCAAGCTGAATTCAGAAACCACTGAAACTTTCTCATGGGGAGTTTGGATAGGGAGAACATAGCGATGGTGGATGCCATGAAACCCAGAACTCTCAGAAACTCCCTGGCTGTAATGAAAGCCAAAGGAAGAAGAGTTTGAAAAAAGGAAATGAGTGTTAAGGCCTTGGGAGGAGGCAGGGAGGCCAGCATAGGCACAGTCTGAATCCTGCAAACTAGAAAGGCACGACCCTGAGAAGGAGTCAGAGAAGACTTTTTGAAGTTGATTATGAACCAATGGCTCTGAAGAAGAGAGACGGCAAATGAGGATTTTGCAACAGGAACTCTGGAAACGAGGCCTGAATCAGCATCCAAGTAAGGCAATACCTAGATTTCCTGAAGCCTGCAAAAAGCAATCACAGGAGTGAGGCATTTGGCGAATATTGCTCAGGCAGTAGAAAGGCCAAAGGGCAAAGCAAAGAACTGAAACTGACAAGAGTCAACAGAGAAACTCAAAAACATCCTGAAAAGGGGATGGATTGGAATATGGAGATAAGCATCCTTGAGATCCACAGTCACCATATAAACCTGAGGAAGTAAAAAGGGAACAGAGTCTGAAAAGTGGGCACTCTCAGAAAAGTGTTTAGATGACAGAGGTCTAGAATAGGTCTCCATGTACCCTCTTTTCTGGGTACTAGAAACATCCTGGAGTAAACCCCCTCCATCTTTGGGACACAGGCACCTCTTGAATAGTACCTTGAATCAAAAGCTCTCAAATCACCTCTGGGAAAAAGGAGAGTTGCTCCCAAGGAGGCTGAGGAATGCCCATAAAAGAGGGGATGGGATTTCCATGCCAAGAAATACCCCTGATGAATAATGGACAGAACCTAAAAGTCCTGAGTAATCTGAAGCCAAACAGGAAAGACAGAGAAAGGTAAAGTGAAAGAGGAATGTGGCTGAGAAGAGATGGATAGTCAGACATCACCTTGTTTATCTGGAAAGATAGACTTCTGAGTCCCTGAAGTCTGAGTAGCCTTAGCAGGAGGAGCCCACTTTCTACTCTTTTTGTCCCTAGGAGGAAGGTGAGTTTGCTTGTGAACAAAGGCTGACTTATTGGCGTAATTTCTCTGAAATTTGCAAACAGATGTTTGAGTTCCTGTAAGGCCTTCCCTTTATCCTGAATGGATTTAAACCACACAGCTGGAGGTTCCACAAACAAGTGTTTATTTTCAAGAGGTATATTTCATCAACTTAGACTTGATATTTTTATTTATTTATTTAACATTTGTTTACCAGAAAAGTCCAACTTGGAACAAAGACAATTTTCAGTGGAGGCCCAGGTAGAAATGCTCCAGATGCATGTCATTATAACGTGGGAGAAAACTGGAGCACCAGGAAAAAAATGAAATGAATGCAGGGAGGACATGCAGTCTCTGCACAGAAGGCACCCCAGCCAAGAATCGAACCCGAGAACCTCTTTCTGTGAGGAGATGACGCAATGGCTGCACCACTGTGCCATCCATCAAGCAATGGTTGAAGTTGAAGCCAAGAATACCTCCTCATCACTGAACCAAAAGCAGCCACCCTGGAAGAGGCATCTACTGCATCTTAACTGCACTTCATAGAATGATGAGCCATCTGTGAGGAAGTCCCTAACAGTGAAGCAGAAGTTTTTCCCACAGATTCTGGGAGATCAGAAAAAAATATGACAAGCCTAAGAAAGGAAAGCCAACACATGACATAACATGAGGATGGTGCAGCGGTAGCATTGTCACCTCACAGCAAGAAGTTCTCTGGTTCGATTCTCAGCTGGGGTGCCTTCTGTGTGGAATCTTCCTGTTCTCCCTGCATTCATGTGGGTATCCTCTGGGTGCTCCGGTTTCTTCCCACATTACAAAGACATGCGTCTGGAGCATTTCTCCCTGGGCCTCCACTGAAAATTGGCTCGTTCCAAGTTGGACTTTCCTGGTTAACAAATGTTAAATAAATAAAATAAATAAATAAACAACCATACCTGGACATATGAGTCTGATAATTAGTAGCCCTAAAAGCCAAGGTAGCTGAGGTGTAAACCTTCCTACCTGGCTTTTCCATGATTCTGCTGTATTTATCAGAAGGCAGTAACTTGGGAGAAGGAAGCAATTGAAAGGGCCTGTCAGAGGCTACAGACACCACCGAGAGGTCAGCAGTAGGACACTTGTACAAAAAGTTCCTGTCCTCAGGCACCCTATTAAACCTATCAGACTTCTTGGGAGCAGGAGGCAGATAATCAGAGCTTTAGACACATCTAAAAATGCATCGAAGAAAGCAACTAGCATAAAAGGAATAGCACTAGGTTTTGGAGATTCCATCTGCAGCAACTCATAGTACCTCTTATGTATCTCAGACACCTAAGCACAATCCCACTTAAAAAATTCCATCATCCTAGAGATTGTGTCCCCAAAACA
>NC_056735.1:130641477-130766477 GCF_019279795.1 Protopterus annectens
AGGTTCATAGGTTCATACTAGGCTATCTGCCCTAGGGCATTTATAAGCCTAGCCCAAAGTTTTGTGGCTTTCACCACCCCTTAAGTTTGAAAGGTACTGTGCCCATTAGTTTACCATGCCTCTGTCCAGCAGTGACACCGAGGTGATCCCCGGGGTAAACCTGCGATCTCCCATCCATTGGTCAAGATTTCTCTTGAACAGAGCCAGCGAGGTGCTCTGCCTCACATGTACCGGGATTTTGTTCCACAGCATAGGGAGTCTCTGGGTGACGAATCTGTCCCTCCAGCATGTCCTATTTATAACTGTGTTAAGGTTTAAGTCTCTTCCTCTTGTATTTCTTGTGGATTTAGATTTTTTGAGGTGGAGCATGTCCATCAATTCCGGGTTTGACATGGCCTTGTATGTTAGGCACAGGTCACCTCTGAGCAGACGGTATGCGACTGAATAGAGCTGGAGTTCCTTCAGTCGGGCAGCATAAGACATATTTTTGTGACCCTTTATCCTTTTGGTGAGGAACTTTTGGGGCCTTTCCAATTGCTGTAGGTGTCGGGTAAGATACATTCCGAATGGGGCATTGTACTCAATCATTGGTCTGATGAGTGATGAGTACAGCGGAACAATGACCTCCCTTGATCAAGATGTGAATCCCTTCATGATCAGGTGGGCAATGTAGAAGGTTTTCCTAACTACCTTGGCAACATCGGTGTCAAATGAAAGGTTACTGTCAACCTGGGTCCCCAGATCCCTGATAACCTCTTCTGTGCTTAGTGGATTGCCACCTATATGGTAGCTAAGGGTAATCTTGTTTTTCCCGAAGGGTATGACTATGCTTTTTTTGGCGTTTAACTTTAGGCCATGGCTCTGACACCAGTTATCCATTTCTATGAGACCCTTCTGGAGGATATCTGTGTCTGATGTGTTTTCTACTATGGCGCCCAGTTTGCAGTCATCTGCAAACTTAGTCAGCCATAATCCTCCTGTGTTTGCCTGTACTTCTGAAAAGTAGATGCCGAACAAGAAGGGGCCTAGGACTGAGCCCTGTGGGACACCACTTGTGACCGGCTTGGAGTCTGACATGGCGCCAGCCACTCTGACCCTGTGAGTTCTGTCACTTAGCCAGTTTGCAACCCATCTTGTGACGTATGGGTCTACATTTAAGTTGGTGAGTTTTTCTATGATACCCGAGTGGGGTATTGTGTCGAAAGCTTTTGCAAGGTCAAGGTAGGCTGTGTGGACTGCCTTGCCCTCATCAATGGCCTTGGTGACTGTTTCAAAAAAATCAACCAAGTTTAAAAGGCATGATCTGCCCTTGACAAAGCCAAACTGGGTTTGATCCAATGTCTGTAACTCCCCTATGTCTTTATTTATGAGTTCCATTATGATCCTCTCCATAGCTTTGCAGACTAGGCTTGTCAAGCTGATGGGGCGGTAATTACCAGGGTCGGTGGAGGCACCGCCTTTGTGAAGTGGGACCACAGTTGCCGTACGCCACTCCTTGGGTATGTATCCTGAGGTGAGGCTAAGATTAAACAGCTGCCCTAACAGCGGGTTTAATTCCTCATTGAGTTCGTGGAGCACACAACTGGGGACACCATCTGGTCCCATAGATGCTGTGTTTTTTGCCTTGGAGAGAGCAGTTTTCACCTGAGCATTTGAGATGTGTGGGAGGCTACAATCCGCTGGGATAGATATCTCTCCTTTTGGGGGGGAGGGGGGGGGAATTTGCACTGAACCTGTCAGCCAGTATGTTGGCAATGTCTGTTGGTTCAGTGATTTTTACATCATTTTGAACTAATTTTGAGCATATCTGGGAGTTTCCTCCCAGGTTTCTAACATAGCTAAAAAAGGCCTTATGATTGTCTTTTGAGTCCTTAGTGACTTTTCTTTCAAAATTTTCCTTGGATGATTTTATGAGTGATCGTAGTTTTTTACTTATAGTGATCAAGGGTGTCTTCCCTTTTAAGGATTTTGCTCTATCTTGTAGTAGCTTTCTCCTTTTATTGTAGAGCTTGTTAATGGCTGGGGTCCACCAGACTGGGCGCTTGCCTTTGGTGCAAAGAGTCTTTGTTTTGTTTGGGATTGCCTGATCCATGCAGTCCTGGAGGTGCTGATAGAAGGCATTTGTAAGTGATTCAGCTGTTTGGGTAATGGTTTCCGCTGGCTCGGGGGCCTTGAAGGAAACCACACCAGTCTTAAGAAGTGTGAAGTTGGCTTTTGAGAAGTTTTTCACTGTGGTCTTTTTTATCTGGAGTGGGGGTGGGATGTGAACTTCCAGTGAGATTAGCTTATGATCTGATCTCACCAATGAGGGGTACACCTCTGGTGCTGAACATTGTGTCCCCATGTTCGTGATGATGAGATCTAGTATGTTTTCTCCTCTTGTGGGGATGGTGACTAGTTGTTCCATGGCATTTGAGTTTATGAACTCTAGGAACCTTTGGGCTAGAGTGTTGGGGCTTGAGTAATGATCCCAGTCTATATTCGGGTAGTTGAAATCACCTAATATGATGGTGTTTGGAGATACATTTATCCCCTCGAGTGTTTTCAGGAAAGCTGTGTGATGTTCCTGAGTTTGAGAGGGTGGCCTGTAACATGCTACAAATTGCAGAGCAGTTTTTCCTACGGTTACTTGCACCTGGATGGTCAACTATGCTTCGTACGTTGCCACCAACCTGGAGGTGTGGGTATCCTTGATGAATATGGATACCCCCCCCTCCTTTCTTGGTGTGGTCCGGATTTTGGGGCCGGAACGCATGATATGAAGTAAAACCTGATAGTGCCGGGGTGCTCTCAGGAGACTTGAACCAGGTTTCAGTCACAGCACAGACATCGATGTTCTCCATACTGAGAAGGGCTTTGAGTGCGTGCATCTTGAGGTTTAGACTTCTGGCATTGAGCAGCATTACCCTTAGTTTATTTTCTTTTTTGTGTTCTAGGGTGGTAGGTTTAGAATTTGAGCCTTGCCATCTATTTCTGCATCATTCAAGTTTGACTGTGTTGACTGTTTGTCATTCTGAAGCTGACTTCAAGCATTTGGTTTTTGCCTCATTGCCTGGAACCTAGTCCAACCAGACTGATTCAATTAAACACAGATGCTCTAGATCTAGTTTCTTTTTGTAACTTTTGGGTCTTTTCTAACACTGAGTCATTCTCTAATTTAAAACGGTTATAATTAGACTCAAATTACTGACGGGCAGTGGTGTACCTAGTATATTTGACAACCAGATCTGAGAATTGTTTTTACCCCCACCCCACCCCGTAGTAGACATTATTTTAACACCCCCCCAGTACCAAGAATTTTTTTTGTAACATCCCCCATGACAAGCACAGCCACAGTGATGATGTATAACACACAACAAGGGTAGCTCCACTACCCCCTCCCCCAAACAAAGAAAGAAAATGCAGTTATCTGCAAGACAATATATTTTAAAGTAAACATAAAAAAATTACTTATCTTGACTTCAAATCCAGCAGTCCACAAACGAAAACAGTGTGACCAATTCAGTTAAATGACAACAACAAAAAATACCTTTTAAATTTTCTGTATTTCCACAATTGCAAGACAAGTACACTAAACAATATCTCTCAGAGCAAGAAATTTGGCAGAGCCAAAAATAATGGGGGGATAAAGACTCAAAATCAGAGACAGATTTTAAATATTGCTCTCATAAACTCAGAAAGTTGCTAGAATAACAGGTTTTCAACTAGTGTGCATTTTCTGAAAGATCTGAAGTCTGTCATTATTTATTAACTTCACATCAGTCATCAGTAAGTTGATGGAAAAAAATACAAATTTTATGAAGAACAGACTAAAGATGTTAGGCAAAAATCTGGAGATTCTGCGAAAATCTGGGAAACTGAGAAGTATGCTGACTAAACTGATATTAAAAGTATGCTGTGCTTCCCTGCTTTCTTATCTAGTCCTTCCAGGCTGCCGTTTTAATTCTTCCAGTCTGACTGTGCATTTACATGCACAACAGATGCAAGCCTGCAAAACTAAAAGTTTACATTAACCATTTCACATTTAAAATGCTAAAAACTTATTAAATAGCCTGGCAAAATGATAATATCTTTTAAAATTGTATGAATCATTGAAAAATCTAAGTGCAAGCCTTCCTGGAAGATTTTATTTAAGAAGCGCCCTCCCCCCTTATTATTTGCATCTGGGGTGGACGTTTCACCCCTCCATTACTACACCTCGGCTGACAGGCATTTACACAGAATATGTTTGTTGCAGAGACTGAATCATTTTTAATTTCATAGCTTCATATTACTGTGCCTTCAGGAACTGAGATAGTACTGACAGAAGGCTGATTAAAGTAGTTAATGACATCCTAGCAAATGCAGATCAGTTTTGTTATTCAGTGTTTGTCTTCTTTGATTGCACAACAACATCAAACATTGCACCCTTGGGTGTCTCATTTGCACCTGCATACTTTCTGTGGCTTAATGTCCACAATGTTTACATGTTTTACCTGTCAACAGTGATTTGTTTCAGGAGTCAGTTCTATTGCTAACTACCCTCTGAAATTGGGAGACCCTCAGGATTTCATCTTAGTTCCCTCATTCAAAGTCTTCATATTTCCTCTAGCAGAAGACACTCAAAGGAAAACTTCTGAGTTATTACGTGATGATACCCACTTGTATGTCTCCTTACTTCAAAGATGGATATTGCCCTTTCAGCACTTCAAAGAAGCTTGCTGTCATTCTACAATGGGATGAGGAGCAGTCTATCGTTGTTCAATGGAGAGGCATTGACTGTTCATGTCACCTTAATGCAACACTCACTATCTTGTCCTCCATATGGTTTAATATGGAAAATACACATATTAGACTGTAATATTTATTAACAGGGTTCAGTTTATATATTTGCAGAGGGGTATATGTGTTTTCTTATGATTTACAACAATTCATGCAACAGGGTTTGTTTTTTGCTTCTGACCAGGATACATCTCTATGTTGGGCCATCGGCTTTTGTGTATATCTGATGTTTGGGATTACACTATTTAGGCCAGCTAAAGCTTGGTCCGAATATTAAGGATCTTTATGATTTTGGGCTTGGTTGGGACTATTCCCCATTACACCTATTTAATATTTCATCTCTTTGGGATTCTAGCTTGTAGATCATTGGTCTTAAGGCTTGTGTATTAAGTACTAGTTGGTTGTCTCTGTTACTTTGGTTTGTTTATTTGGTCAGTATTCTCTGACATTTTCACGGATCACTGTAGTTTTAAGATTATCCTATCTCTTGTTAGTGTATTTCATCTGCTGCATATACCAAAGACTGATTTTGAACTACTATTCATTTTTTACGGATCTTGAGGTATACAGACTTTGAGTATTATTATGGGGTCACATACTGGGTGAATTAGTGATTGTGAAGCTTATTGTCATAGATCTGGACTCAATCCTACATGGCCTTTGTGCCGATAAGAATGATATTAGGGTGTTTGGACCATCAGGTCAGGATGAAAATTATTTGGATATTGAGAATAGGGATCTAATTGACGGCTGCAATCAACTGTTTCAGAATTTAGGTAACGGTATGAAAACTCTACGTACTAATGTCTGGCACCGCAAGTTATTCAAGGCTTATCTCAAAAAAAATATCACCCCTAGAGGGTTGAGGGTGAAAATACAGCCTTTTTGTTGGCAGGCTAGATCATGCACTGACAAGGTATTGGCGTGAAGCACAACAGAAGGCTTCTTTATCGTTTGTTGAAATTTTAGCCAACTATTATGATTGATTAAAATGTTGGTGAAGTCAGGCTAGTCTGTGATGATTTGAAAAAATATGAGGGCAACCTACCTATACTACTTGCCTTAATAAATTGACCAAAGATCTACTGGCCTTCGAAAAACAGATTAAAGATAAAAAAATATGTAAATTTAATAGAGACACCTCTGATTATCAAAGGGGTAAGCCCTTTGAATGCCAAAGGAATGTTACATTTTCTGATGGGGGTGATTTTGCTACTACTCATACTAGGAGAAAAAGACCTAGATCCATTTTAAAGGAGATAACCACTCAGCCAAGTAGTATTTCTGGGGATGAGTCATCAGCCACTGACACAGATAATCTCAACACACAGGCCTCATTGACACCTAAGAAACCACGGAATACTGACCACCCTTTAGAACTAGCAGGCATAGGGGTGGGAGAAAACACAAATGCAAGCACAATAGAGGGACTTTTACAAACATTGTTAGCACAGTAGAGCATGATTACAATATTCACAATATTTCCTCTGTTTTGTTAACAGATGAAACAAAGAAACTTCTCAATAAAGGTCTTAATTATGTCCCCGTTTTTTTCATTGATGAAAATATCATGGTGAATGATGTTCTTGATTTTTATCGCAGGTTAAACCTTAAAATGTTTTTTTGGTTTCAGGGATTCTTCTCAGAGATCCACAGAATTTAGGTTTGTTAAATCAGAATTTGTACCCCCCCCCCCCCTTGAATAAATATGTTGGTGTTTTTCAACAGGCAGTTCTCAAAGATCTTCACTTTAGGTTGTGTGATTCCAGTATGTTGCATCATAATCTTACAGTTGGGGAACAACAAGCTCACACTGAACTTAAACATAATACTAATATTGTAATTACTCCTGCAGATAAGGGCGGGGCTGTTGTTATTATGGATACAGATTATTATCTGGCTGAGGGAAATCGGCAATTGTCTAACCCTCAGCACTATATGATATGCCCATTGATCCCACATTTAATTTTAAAAAGGAGATAGATTCATTCTTGAATTTAGCAGTTGATGAAGGCATTATTCAGGAATCTATGTTGCGTCAAGTAATGGTGAATGATCCATAGAAACAAATTTTGTACATGTTGCCAAAAATACATAAATGCCTGGAAAAACCTCTGGGAAGACCTACTGTATCTGGCATAGGATCTTTGACAGCAATACTCTCTGATTTTTTGACATACTACCTCAAACCTCTATTGAGCATGTGAGAGCACACATCCAGGACACTACTGAATTTCTTAGGATCATATCGGAAACTCAACTTGAACCAACATGGTCACTCTGCACATTGGACGTATAAAGGCACTCTACACTAACATTCCCCATTGGGCAGGGTTATTGAAATCCAATATTGGTTGTAGAGAGCTAACCTTTACTCGTCCAGTTTCAACACTTTATTACTTTGTATGGCCGAACATGTATTGTCTAAAAATGTTTTCTACTTCAGTGGGGAATGTTGTTGGCAAACCAAGGGCACAGCAATGGGGGCATCTTTTGCCCCAGTCTATGCTGATATATTTATGGGGTACCTTGAGGAGCATCTGATATATGACATCACACATAACATGACATATACATCAATGAGATGGACATTTGGAGAAGGTACCTTGATGACTGTTGGTTGGTTTGTTGTGCAGACCAACAATATCTGGCAGAATTTGTACAATATTTAAATGAAAACAAATGCGGTATCGAATTTTCATTGAATTGTGACATGCACTGTATTAACTTTTTGGATGTCACTGTCACCAAACAACAGAATGGTTCCCTTGCTACTAAGGTTTATGGGAAATATCCCCAGTATAACAACCTGTTACATGCTGCTAGTCTGCACCCACACCATACCATTCGTAACATACCTAAGTCTCAGTTTCTGCGCATCAATAGAATATGTTTCAGTCAGGAAGATTTTGCAGTTTCACAGCAAGACATGATACAAGGGTTTCAGGTGAGGGGTTATAGACAACAGGATATTCAATCTGCTAGCCGGTGGGCATCTGATCAGGATTGGATTCAGTTACTAACATATAAGGATAGAACTCATGTGGGTGAATCTGAGCCAATCAGATTTATTATGACTTATGGACGTAATGTCAGTCTCATCAGGGAAGTTGTGTCTAAGCATTGGAATATCTTAATGGCCAATCAGGAGCTTAATCTGCCACTGGGGAATCAGTGTCAATTTTCGTATCGTAGAGGTAAAACATTGAGATCATATTTTGCACATTATAAAAAACGGTGTAGTGGACAGCTAATGTGCCATCAACTGACCATCACAGGAGATACACTTTTGGGCTCATTTCCTTGTGGCCACTGCACTTTTTGTAAATATATATATATAAATCTAAACAATTTGCAAGTAAGAATTCAGGACAAGTTTATGACATACAATGTTTTGCGAATTGTGGATCTGACTGGGTTATATATTTAGCCACTTGCACCTGCTCAGCATTCTACATTGTGCAAACATCCCGACCTCTATATATTCAGATCTCTGAACATTATAGTGACATCCGCAATAAACGTTTAACCAATGCCTTATATAGACACAGTACTATACACAACACTGCCCAGTTCCATTTTACTGTTATAAATAAGATCCAGGGGGACAAAGTTAATAAACTATGTTGGCATTCCATTTTGAACACTAAAGAAAAATACTGGATTATTAAATTAGGAGGTCTATGTTCACCAGGGTTAAATGATCACTTATAAACATTATATGTTTTTATAAGGACTCCACTGGAGGAAATGATTTTACAGGAAGTTGTATTTTTAATCACTATATATGTATCTCTGTGTCATAACATGTTAATTCACAGAAGAAGGCAAGTGTGCCAAAACCGGTATGATGCTATGTTACTATTAAAATATCTTATGCTACGATACTTTGGTGCTGGCATCTTTGTTTGCATTTGGACTTTCTTGGCCATTTGCACCTACTTGCAAAGGTGTTTGTCCTCTTTATTTCTTAAAAATATCATTTGTCTCCCATGACTAACAAGCAGGGTTGTTCAGTATTTGAAACAGAGTAACATAAGCAGTATATATGTAAATTAAGTTAAAAACAATATATGGAACTGAAAGTCACTTTAGGGTCTTTTCTCATACTGAAACGTGGTAAAAATTAAAAAAAGTGACTTTGCAGATTATTTGGTAACCCCAGATGTGCACAACTTGCTAATAAGAATTCCATGTAATTATAATGTGTGTTTGAAACGCATAATGCTAAAAACATAAGCAGGAGGCATATTTTTACAGCTATGCTATCTTCACAAAATGAGACACTTAAAACAGGAAAACTCAAAGATAAATGCTAATTAAATAACAAAGACAGAAGGGGCTCATGCTTTCTATATCACGATAGAGCTTTTTGTGCTGTGAGTGGATTTGCCTCTACATCTATGGTGCTTTGTGACAAAGGCTGCATGTGCAAAGCGGTTAATGACAAAGAAACAAACAGCAGATATAGTTCTCAGATAGTATAACTGAACACTTACATACTTTAAAGCCAGAATTTATCTATACAATTGTAAGTGAAATATAGCACAGGGACACAATGAGTACCAACATTTAGCAATTGTTGTGGAGGGAACAGACTTTTGAGTACTCAGAAGATGTCTACTCATAAAGGAAGGATGCAGGTATGATCTGTGAAAGAAATCTCCATTGGAGACTAGAGACAGTATTAACAAACCTTCTTACAGGTATATGTAGTTATATGCAGATCTTCATTAAGTCATGGGGTAATTAGTTGTACTGCCTTTGTTTTAGGGCTATCTGTCAAACTTGATGTTTCACTTTGGATTATTAAAGCCTGAGAGAAGCTCTTAATATTTTTATCTCGGATGCCATTTCTCAGCCAGTTTTGCTAACCTCAGGTTTCTTTGAAGGTTTACTAGCCATCCTCTACTGTCGAATGCCCCTTCTGTCGTAGTATAATTCACTGGTAAGCTGATCATGTTATCTGTGTCACTTTTGATGTCTGATACAAAAATGTCAGGGGTCTACGTTTATGCATCGAAGAGTATGTTTTGCGAATGGCTCTTCATCAATAATAAAACATCAAACATCCATTTTAGTGAACGTGCACATCAGCTAATTTAAACCTATAGAATAGTCATAGTTGGCCAACATCACGAACAAACAATATATGTTATGTATATACTTCACACATGACTGATGTATTGACATACTATGTACGGTTTACTTTCCATGAGCTGACCATGGCTATTTGATGGGTTTAAATGAACTGATGTGCACATTTGCTAAAACGAATGTTCGATGTTTTAGTGTTGATGAAGAGCCATTCGTGGAACGTGCTCTTTGATGCATATAGACCCAAATGCCACAGAGTACCAGTCACAGGACTGACCACTGTGGAACCCCACTGACCATTTGTCTCCTTGAGAAATCCCTTATAAGAAACACTGCTTGATTTCAGCCTCAAGCTACCATTCTACCCACATAGTCAATATTTCTCCTATTCTGCCTTTCTGTCACTTGTGTATCAGTCTCCTGTGAGTAGCTGAGTCAAATACTTTAATGAACTTGAGAATGCATCATCAGCTAGGTTCTTTCACCAAGTCCCAGCATAAGTCAGTGACATGAGTGAATCAGATTAGACTAATAGGACTTGACTTCTGCCAACCATGCAGGCACTTACTATGTAGCTTGTTTTCCTGGAAACCAGCTGCCTTTTCAGTGAGTGTATTACTAAACATCACACACAGAAATTGCTGAGATACATTTACTTTAACAAAGCACTCTAACTTGCCTATCCTCAAAAATCCATTTCATCAACTCAATAAGCTAACTGAAAAAGTGAAACATTTTTTGTTTTTTTATTGGTTTCATTTAAGACAGATCGTTCACTTATGGACATAATTTGTCTATATGAAAGAGTGTATAGTGCCTAATGTGTAAGGTTGGGGTTAGGGACAGGGTGGGGTTAGGGTGAACAGACTGAAGTATGCGTGGACGGATTCACTTCAGAATCTCTAACGCCCAAAATCTCGAAGTTCAAAAGACTGAGACCAAAATCTCGAAAGTTCAAAACATTGAAAAATCAAAACACCGAATTTCATAACAATGAAAAAACACAGGACACCAACACTTACTATATTCCAGCACAACGACATACAGAAACAAATAAAAGACAAACCATATTACACTTCTCCAAATATAAGAAGGGGGCAAGCCACACACATACACACACACCCTGCAACTTAAACATATCAACTTCGAGATTGCACTTCACTACACTAAGATGAGTTATGTTGTAGTATAGCAAGTTAGAAGGGAACATGACTAAGGTTACAACAGGCAGTCATGAAGCACATAATGGTATGTTTGCCATTTTGTTCTGTGGAGTGCGATCTCAGAGTTGATATATTTAAGTAGCAGAGGGTGTGGGGGGGCTTGCCTCCCCCCACTCTTATAGTTGGAGAAGTGTAATATGTTTATGTATGTAGTTGTGCGTATGTGTAGTATCTACTATGTGTAGTAGAAAGATAAAAAAATGCCTAAGAACAAAAATAAATAAAAACTTACTTTTGCAAGCAGGAGGCAAGACCCCCTGCACCCCCCCACACCCCCCTACTTAAATATACCAACTCTGAGACTGCACTACATTGAACTAAACGGAAATCTCTCCTTATGGAGATTTCCGTTTAAACATTTGATTTTTTCGCATTAGCTAATCTGGTGCCTACAATATCAGCTTCGATATTGTCGGCCTTCGACAACATGAAGTAGACCCGTTATTTCTGACATAGTTCTGTCAGAGGTTCACAGATAATGAGAAAACAGTGCATATGCGGTGCGTTTGCAATTCCAAGGACCATAATTGTAATCCTGTATCAGCAAATGTGGGGGAATATATATTGATGAAACAAAAAGAGTGACGGCCAAAGCGATAACATGAAAAAACTTTAATAAATGATAAGCCACTCGGTTTATTATGTGTCATGATTTTTTTATAATAAAATAAACAACATTTTTATGTCTTTTATTTATGTTTTCTATCTTTATAATGTATGTTATTTTAACTAGTTAACTTGGTATTCTACCCTTTTATGAAAAGTGTTTTTTTAGCGACAGAGTCATTGGTTTCATGAATGAGCATTTTTTTTTTCCTTTTGAGTCAGGTTGTACACTCACGTTATTATACTGAAAAAAAAGTGGATTGGATAATTGCTTGATTCTATTAGGTATTTTAACTGTGATTTGAATTTTTAGTGTTATCTGATGAAGTTTTGCGATTCTTGTAAGACGAAATCGCTTATCATTTATTAAAGTTTTTCGTGTTATCTCTTTGGTCGTCACTCTTTTTGTTTTTCTAGTTTGTGGTCTGTGTTTTATCATTCGGAATATATATCGATAATGGATTTGCAAGATTCTGAGGATGTCCTCTACTTTAAAGTACAATGATCTCACAGTTACAAATATAGAGAATTAACATGGATGAGTTCCACTGCAAAAATGCTTTATTCACAATTCATTTTGTTCTTGCCAGAAAGGCATTTAGTTCTTTTCAGTTTTAAGCTGCTATTTCACTTTTTTTACTGTCTTTTCTTTTTTACATATTATATTGCTTTCTTGTAATATTTATTGTTTTATTGTTCAAATTCATTGGACATAAATAGTTTACTAAAGTCAGATCTGAGGTCAAAAACATAGTATACACTCTCACAGTTCTGATATGTAGCCATGGGAAATGCATATTACCATTTACTAAGTATTTTGAGAGTGTGCCACACAGGATACTGGGATGGAACATTAGATACATGATATAAGATCCAAGCCAATAAGGTAGTTACAGGTAGGCTGACAGGAACGTGATGACAATGGTTCATAAGAAGTTGTTTAGTGTGGAATCAATATCAAATGGAGTGCCATGATACTCACAAAAGAATGTTGTTCTATTCAGCATAGCGGCATCTAGTCTTTGTAGGTACAGATTATGTGAACACCTATCAGGTGCTGCCAAAATGATGAAGCAGTTTGAAAAAGCTGCTTCTTTTGCAAGACCTGGAATAGTTATCAGTCTTGGCAAGGAAATTGCTGGTAGGCTGCAATACAAGAAGTGTACAGTTTTGCTCTTTGAAGGGTTCAAGGGGCAAACTACAGTCAAGAATGCATGTGTGTGTGTGTGTGTGTGTGTGTGTGTGTGTGTGTGTGTGTGTGTGTGTGTGTGTGTGTGTGTGTGTGTAACGGGAGGTGAATAAGTAAAAATGACATATATCGCTAATCACCATACAGTTAGATTCTGTGTACAAGGGCTGTACAGGACGTTAGGTTGCAGAGCAGCTCACCATGGGAGATTGAGTCAAAGTGAAAGTGATTATTTGGTCATAAATACACTGATATAAATGTATCTACAGTGCAGTGTGCATCTCCGGAGCCTTAGAGAACTAAAACATGAAGCCAGAGGAAAATGTGTATGTAGTACATTGTGATATACAGCTTTAAGAAAGAGGTGTTAATGGGATAAGCATGTCGTGTGCTCAGAGTCTGTAAAGAAATTGAAGTTAAGATTCTGAGGAGTCATCAAGTCTGTGTCATGTCTCATTAACATTTCATTCTGAAATCCTTTTAAAAGCACTTTGTGTCGAAAAAAAGAGAAATTAACAGTGTCATTTTTTTATTAGTGTCTGGATTTTTTAAAGCAAACAAGAACATTTCCACTAAAAGATAAGACTACACTGTATCAGCTGTATTTTTTTATTTAATGCATCACAATCGCATTCTTCAGCTTCAGCGTTCTTTATAACACTTCATTACTTCATATTATAATGTATGTCATTGTTTCTCAGAAGTGCCGAACAACTGATTTCTATAACTTTCTGCATTAATACAAGCCCCTTTACGTTTTCATTATAGATCCATTAGAAAAAGGGGATGGCCATGCTACTGTTTGCTGCACTGCAGCCTCGCCCCCCTCAAACACAGACACATTGAAAGGAACATTAAAATAAAATTGTCTGCTATCTTTCTTTCATTCATTTTTTTCATTTAAAAAAGAGTTAACTTTCCTATTTCATAGATATAAACCTTCTGCATGCCACAGCATATGCACTCTCTTCTGATTTCTGTTAAAAACAAAAATAAAAAAATAACTTACTTGCTAGGCTATTTCTGAAAAAAAGCCCAATGTTAAACCTACTCCAAATGGAAAAATAAGGTGATTACGCCTTATTACACATCGTCCTACTTATGAGAGAGGTGGAAACACTGCTTCATATGAATCAACAAGTTTACTGTATGAAGCTTGCAAGGAGCCATTTTTTACTTGGGTGGGCTTACTCAAGTGACTGAAGAAGCCTAAAAAATGAAAGAAGAGGGCATAGATGTATCAGCATGACAGTGAGGGTTTTTCTGTTCTTTTTATTAAAGTATATTTATTTATTTAGTCATTTTAAAGCACTACAAGTGCCACTGCCAGGTTCTTCCATAGGATGGCATTTTTATGTGTGTGGCAGGGACTTGCAGTGGTTGCACTGCATAGCTCAGACAACAGTAACCTGTAATATATTCTTGGGTCATTATTTATATATTTACTCATGCATTTGATTTCCTACAGATATTGTAGGTATGTACAATCATAAAGGCTGCAATTTATGTGGGAGGGGATGTTAAGTATATTGCATTCTATGATTCTAACAGCAGCATACAGAAAAACCTTAATGTATTATCTATGCATGTCTTCAGTCATTTGATAAACAGACATCTGATGTGTATACAGTCCTACAGGTCTCTGAATTTGATAAGCATATCTGGTTTTACATCGTGTGTGTGTGTGTGTGTGTGTGTGTGTGTGTGTGTGTGTGTGTGTGTGTGTGTGTGTGTGTGTGTGTGCGTGTGTGTTTGTAAGAGGGTTGACACTGATTGCACTGTGATTCTAAAATTAAGGTGAAATACATTTTCTGGCCATTATTTATGTGCATACTCAAGCAGACATTTATTTATTTATTTCCAGTTTGATTACCGGTGAAGTCCACTGGGCCCAAAAGGACCCGTTTTCAGTGGAGGCCCGGGGAGAAAAGCTCCAGGAAACATAACACAGTACAGATATAATAGATACAGAGATACAAAGTATAGGACTTACAGAGATATACATTGTATAGGACAGTTTACAAAGTTTGTACAGAGTCACACATAGTTTACAAAGTCTGTACAGAATCACACATAGTTACAACAAAATAGCTTATGGTTGTTCAAAGGGTAATAAAGATACATGTATGCAAACATTCTAAGAAACACACCTTTAAAAATAAAGGTAGAAAACACCTTGCATGCACTAATTTAAAGTATGATGCTATTTACAATATTTACACAGTTATGTTGTGTGATAAGTAGCTCTTGGAAATTGTAGAGAGCTTAGACACACTCATGGTGAAGTAACTATGGGAGATATTGGAGAGGTGAGAAAGCCTCCTGGGGGAAAATATTTAGGTAGATTTAGGTAGGGTGAAGGCAGGTATATTTCCATTTAGAGGGCAGGAATTTGAAAAGCTGGGATTTAAAGTTATCTGAGTTTGGTGTAGTTCTAAGAGTGGAAGGAAGGGAATTCCATTTCTTTCCTATGGAGAAAGAGAGGAGAAGTTGGCCAGGAGGATGTTTTAGCTTGTGTATAGCAATTAAGTTTTGATGTTTGGATCTGAGAGTTCTGCTGAGGGTATAAGAGGGAAGGATATTTCCTAGAGCAGGACATTTAGTAGGGTGAAATATAAGTCTCTGTGCAGTGGTAAGTTGGAGGTAGTTTAGGTAGTTTGGGAGTTCAAGCCAGTTCAGAGATTGTAGGGTAAGGCAGTAATGGGTGGAATTTCTGGATCTGGTGGCAAATTTAGAGATTTTATTATAGCAGTTTTCTAGTTTGGAGGAGATAGAGGTGGTTAGATTGGTTAGGAGAGGTGCTCCATATAATAAGGAGGGAAGAAGACAAGTAGTGACCAGAGTTTGCCTAGTGGAGTTTGAGAGGAAGTGATTATTCCTGTATAGCATACCTAGTTTTTGGTGGGTTTTCTTAATATTTTGTTGAATGTGGATGTCAGACTTGAGGTATTCGTCAATAGTAATGCCGAGAAATTTAGCGGAGAGAACCACTTCTATAGGTGAGTTGGTTTGGCTAAAGACTCTGAAAGTACTTTTGTTGTAGGAGTAAGTCTTTGTTGGGGGGGTCGAATTTTTGATTTATTAGCATTGAGAGAGAGGTGGTTTTGGCGCATTCATTCTTTGGTTATTGAAAAAGCAGTTTGGGTTTTGTTGAGCAGTTCAGAGAGGTTAGAGGCAGAGCAGACTAAGGTTGAGTCGTCTGCATATTGAATGACTTTGGCATCAGGAATGGCAGTGTGAAAGTTATTGATGAAGATATTAAAGAGCATAGGCCCAAGGATTGATCCCTGTGGTACGTCAGTTGGGGTAGGTAAGAAGGAAGAGGTGGAGTTCATAGGTTCATAGGTAGGTACTAGGCTATCTGCCCAAAGGCATTTATAAGCCTAGCCAGAATGTGTTGGCTTTCGCTGCCCCGTTAGATTAGTTCCCTATGCCTCTGTCCAGCAGAGCCACTGAAGTGATCCCCGGGGTAAACTTTCTGTTTCCCATCCACTCGATAAGGTTTCTCTTGAAGAGTGCTAGGGAGGAGCTCTGTCTAATGTAGATTGGAATCTTGTTCCAAAGCATGGGAAGTCTCTGGGACAGAAATCTATCCATCCAGCATGTCCTGTTTACTGTTGTGGTGAGGTTTAGATCCCTAGAGCATGTGGCTTGAGGGGATAAGGTTTTCTTTAGGTGGAGCATGTCCATCAATTCTGGGTTGGACATGGCTTTATATGTCAGGCAGAGATCACCTCTGAGCAGGCGGTTAGCAACCGAGTACAGCTGCAGTTTCTTCAGTTGAGCTGCATAGGGCATCTGTTTGAGGTCAGTGATCCTCTTGGTGAGGTACTTCTGTGATCTTTCCAGCTGTTGCAGGTGTCTTCTAAGGTACATCCCAAATGGGGCATTGTACTCTATGATGGGTCTGATGAGTGATGAGTAGAGGGGCACAATTACCTCTTTTGATCTGGATGCAAACCCTTTTGTGATTAGGTGGGCCATATAGAAGGATTTTCTAACCACTTTGGCAATTTGATTATCAAAGGAGAGATTACTATTTACTTGGGTCCCCAGATCCCTTATTATGTTTTCTGTATTTAGGGGACTACCACCTATGTGGTAGTTTGTGGGTACTTTGTTATTTCCAAAGGGAATAACTATGCACTTTTTGGCATTTAGCTTGAGGCCATGATTTTAACACCAGGTATCCATCTCAGTGAGACCCTTTTGGAGGATGTCTGCGTCAGCCAGTGAGTCAGTTATAGCCCCTAGTTTGCAGTCGTCTGAAAACTTGGTCAGCCATAGTCCTCCTGTGCTTGTCTGTACCTCTGAGACATATATGCCGAACAGTTGGGGCCCTAGGACTGAGCCCTGGGGAACGCCACTTATAACCGGTTTAGAGTCAGACCTAGCTCCCGCCTCCCGCAACTCTCACCATGTGGGTTCTGTCCGCGAGCCAGTTGGGAACCCACCTTGTGACATAGGGGTTTATGTTCAGGCTGGTGAGCTTGTCTATAATACCAGAATGGGGAATGATGTCGAAGGCCCTTGCGAGGTCTAGGTAGGCTGTGTGTACCACCTTTCCCTCAATTATAGCCTTAGTAACTGTCTCAAAGAAGTTCACCAGGTTTAGCAGGCATGGTCTGCCCTTAACAATGCCAAACTGGGTAGGATCCAGTGTTTGGAGGTTCCCAATGTCTCTGTTAATGAGTTCCATGATGATGCACTCCATAGCCTTGCAGACCAAGCTAGTCAGGCTTATAGGGCGATAGTTCCTGGGGTCTGTTGTGGCTGCATCTTTGTGGAGCGGAATAACTGTTGCTGTGCACCACTTTATGGGTATGTAGCCTGTGGAGAGGCTGAGTTTGAACAGTGTGTTTAGGTGAGGGGTTAATTCGTCTTTGAGCTCGTGTAGGATGCAGCCTGGGACACTGTCCGATCCCATTGATGCTGTATTTTTGGCTTTGAAGAGGGCTATTTTAACTTGAGTGTCTGTGATTTCAGGGGCTCTACATTCTTCTGGTATGGTTATGGGCCCTTTTGGGGGTGAGAGGGGGGTGAAGTTTGCACTGAACCTGCCTGCCAGGATGTTGGCAATATCAGTTGGTTCAGTGCATTTTGTGCCATTCTGCACTAACACTGAGCAGATCTGAGCATTGCCACTTAGATTCTTGACATAGCTAAAGAATGCCTTGTGGTTATCTTTGGAGTCCTTGGCAAGTTTTCTTTCAAAGCTTGCCTTGGACGATTTTATGAGGGATCATAATTTCTTGCTGATACTGATCAGGGATGTCTTCCCTTCTTGGGATTTTACTCTTTTCTGTATTAGTTTCCTCTTTCATTCTTATAGCTTGTTTATGTCAGGGGGTCCACCAAACTGGTTTCCTTTTCTTGGAGAAGTGAGTCTTGGTTTTGCTTGGGATAGGACAATCCATGCATTCTTGTAGGTGCCCATAGAATGCATTAGTAAAGGATTTTGCAGCTTGGACAGTGTTATCCTTTAGCATGGGGGCTTTGAAACTTTTCACCTCCGTCTTAAGTAACGTGAAGTTTACTTTTGAAATGTTTTTCAAGGTGGTTTCCTTGTTCGGGGGTGGGGGCGGAATGTGGGTATCCAAAGTGATTTGTTTATGGTCAGATCTAACACGCGAGGGGTTGACCTCCGGTGTGGAACACCAGTCGCCCGTGTTGGTGATGACCAGGTCCAATATGTTGTTACCTCTGGTGGGAGTGTTGACCAGTTGTTCCAGGGTGTTTGAGTTTATAAATTCTAGGAAATGTTGGCAAAGGAGTTAGTACTTGAGTAGTTCTCCCAGTTAATGTTTAGGTAGTTGAAATCATCCAATATTAGGGTGTTTGGTAGGACATTTATGTTACATGTTTCCAGAAATGCGGAATGGGAGTCCTGGGACATGGTGGGTGATCCATAGCAAGCTACAATTTGAATTGCAGTTTTGCCCATTGTTAGTTGCAAGTGGATAATGTCTGAATCATTGTGCTGTGCCACTAACCTGGAGGTGTGGGTATCCTTAATGAATATGGATACTCCCCTGCCTTTTGCATTTCAGTCCAGGTTCTGTGGCCAAAATGTATGGTATGAGTTGTAGCCTGGTAGTGCTGGGGTGCTCTCTGTAGCCTTAAACTAGGTTTCTGTTACTGCACATATATCAATTTTCTCCATACTGCGGAGTGCCTCGAGTGCAAGCATTTTGAGGTTTAGACTTCTGGCATTGAGTAGTATTACCCTCAGATTTTTGTTACTTGTGCTATTTACGGTGGTGTTTTTGTCTTTTGAGCCTTGCCTAAAATAGGCAATATGGGGGTGGCGAGAGCCTTGGCCAGTATTCGAAAGCCTAAGGGTGACAGAAGTAAGCCGTCTCTAGTGAAGCAGCGTGGCTTGTTGAGCATGTAAACCAGGCAGACAGACACTGGATCCCCTATGAATGACACCAGAAACTTAGCCAATTGTTCTAATTGATAATTTTTTCTTTATTCTGTGGTATCATTCTTGGTGAGGGCAGAATGCTACTCAGGGTCAGGGTCATACCGGCCTGCATGATCAGAGAGCTCTTCCATGTCTCTTTTCATGTAGTCCAGGGAGGTACAGCTCAAGTCATTCACACCAACATGGACAATGACAGAGTTGTATTTGTACTTGTTGTGGAGTGACCTGAGTGCTTGTGTTATGTGCCGGATCCTGGCTCCCGACAGGCAGCTAACAGTAACCTTCTCCTTATTCAGCCTAGTGAGTGGGGCATCAGTGTGCCTGACTATAGAGTCACCTATTACTAGTATTTTGGGTATGTTATTTTGCCTCGAGGGCTGTGATTGCATGGCACACTGGTTTTGTGAAGTATGTGTTTCATGGTTTGTGTTGGGGGGGGGGGTTGCTTGGATGTCTGCTTTGGAGGGCTCTGTTGCTTTTGCAGATTTTTATTTAGAGCCTCTGAGTATGTTTTCATGTATTATTGTGTGTTTTTTACCGGTGCTGGTTTAATGGGTCTATGTGAGACTGGTGGTGTGATGCCAGTATTTCCCTTCTCCTCTTGACTGTCTGATCCAGTCTTGGGTTGAGAGAGCTTAGCCTCCAGTTTGGCTGTATAATTTCATCTCTCGCATGTATTAGTGTTTGGTGGTAGGAGGAGAGGGTTGTCTGTGTACATGAGGCAGTTGTTATATTGCCTCAAAATGCCCAAATTCCCAGTTGTAATGGAGAGTACACCTGAAACTGCCCTTTGGACATCCCTGGATAGGTACAGTAAACTGTTTTACTGAATAGAGAGCCTTGTCCTTCTGTAGTTCTAGGGTTTATAAGTGCTTGCTATGAGTTTTGAGCAAGTGCTGGGCTGAGAAATGAATGGCTTGAGTGCTTAAGTTGAAAGTTTGTCTAGTTCCAAGGGAAAAATTGAAGAGGAGACTTTGTGGAGCCGGGAATAGTTATACCCTTGCTAACCGGCACTGCCTGGCGCTCAAAACCAGGCAAATGTGTTTTTTATAGCAGGGAAATGAAAGAGATAGAAATTAGCACAAAATGGCCAATAAACTACTACATTCTGACCTGAAACCACTCCTCCAGGGACAGATAGGATGCTAAAAGCTCCCCTCTCTGACAGGTGAACAGAGAAACTTCCTTCTATCCAAGTAAGGTATGGGCAAACACAGAGATCTGTAAGACAGCCCTGAATTCAGCACTAACCTAAAAACTGGACTATACTAGCGTAGAAAGGTAGGAAACAAGTATATATATATATTTTTTTTCAGAAAATAAAGCAGATACAATCAAAAAAACACTTTAAATGTGCATAAAAGATGCTTATTGTTATATATCTCAGTTCAGAGTTGTAGTCAATGGCCCTAGTAATAAAGTAGGAAGAAACACAAATACAGTAAAAGCAGACGAATAAAGTGCAATTTTATATATATATATATATATATATATATATATATATATATATATATATATATATATACACAATAGAAAATGAACAATCTGATATAAACAAGTTACCCAATTAACCAGAAAGAAACTCAAAACTGAACCCTGTTCTAACTGCACACTCCTGCTACTAGGTTGCAGGGGAGCCTTCTCCAAAAAAGATGGCCTGGATCAGTGCTCAAGTTATATAAACAAAGCTAGATTCAGCAGGCCTGAATCTGGTCCTATGCTACAGCAACAAGGCGCATCAATTTCAGAAAGATACAGTTCGAATAAGCAGGCACAATATGCCTGTGACCAGAAATTCCCAGCTCAGAAGGGCAGAATCCAGCCTCTCCTCCCACAAGAGTGCAGACCACAAACCTTCTTAATGTAGAATAACTGGCCTGAAGCTCAAGTGCTTAAACCAGAACTAATACACTTTTAGAACAGCAGACACTGAGCTTTCAATCAGCAATTCCCAGCATAGAAGGATGTAAGCTACCTGTCCTGCCACAACAGGGCAGACCACAAACCTTCTTAATGTAAAACAACTGGTATGAAGCCCAAGTGCTTAAACCAAAAGACTTAGAATAACAGTTACAATTTAATCAGGCTACTACCAAGCAGCAATAAGTGCAGCAGAATAAATAAAACTGAGCACTTTTAAGAAGAGGCAAAAGCAAAATAAAGAAGGAGGAAACACAAATACAGTAAAAGCAGATGATTTTTTTTTTTGCTTTAGTAAAGTGCAAGGAGAGATGAAGGAAGAACCTAAGTGGGTTGGCCTTCTCAAATCTTCTCTCTGTATTATGTAGAGTGAACACTAGACTCAGAATATGATCTCACTGTATTTGGTTAAGTGAGCAAATGAGATGGACTCAGGAGAAGTGTTCAAATAAAGAATTACAGGAGGGGCGGGCAATTCCAGAGCCACCAACACTAACAACAAAACAAGAATAGGGAGGATGGGTGGGGACAAACAAGAAGAAGAATACATACAGTTGTACAGATTACAGAGATATTAAATCAAAATGCAGACAAAAAATGAGAATAAACATTTATATTTTCTCTATATCACAGCTGGCAGTAGGTCAAGCTCTCTGCAGCAGCCTGAGCAACAGGTATAGCTGATTTAAAACACAGGACAGAAAACAAGCAATACAGATGCAGGAATACTTTGGCCAGATTAAACTAGTTCTGAAAACTTACTGCCACTAAGAAAACAGACAAGGCCTCCACACAAAGGATTTCACTACAACTGAGGTCAACACTAAGAAAATATACAGCTATAACACACAAGAAGACAAGAAGAAGAATAAGTACAGTTGTACAGATTACAGGAATTTTAAATCAAAATGCAGACAAAAAAATGGGAATAACCACTTATTTTTTTCTCAATATCACAGCTGGCAGTACGCCAAGCTCTCTGCAGCAGCCTGAGCAACAGGTATATCTGATTTAAAAAACAAGACAGAAACCAAACAATATAGATGCAGGAATACTTTGGCCAGATTAAACTAGTTCTGAAAACTTACTGCCACTAGGAAAACAGACAAGGCCTCCAGACAAAGGATTTCACTACAACTGAGGTCGACACTAAGAGAATATACAGCTATAACACACAAGAAGAAGAATAAGTACAGTTGTACAGATTACAGAGATAATAAATCAAAGTGCAGACAAAAAATGAGAATAAACACTTATCTGTTCTTCCATTTGACTGCCTGAGATCTGTCTGATAGGTAACTGGGGAACCAGGATAAAGTGTTTGGTGAGAGATGAAGATTTGAGAGATGAGGGAGAAGGTGTTTGTGGGAAACAGTATTGAATGCTTTAGACAGATCTAGCAAAACTGTAGAGTCCAAGTGTCCTGAGTCTCAGGCTTGATTGACAGTTTCTAGGAATGATAGTATAGCAGTTATAGTGCTATGGCCTGGGCAGAAGCCATGTTGGGTAAGTGTAAGAACATGGTTTTTGGTAAGAAAAGGCATAAGCTGGAGGTGGATGCACTTTTCTAAGATTTTGGATATTGGTGAGAGCAGAGCAACAGGGCGGAAGTTTGAGATGTTGGTGTTTTTGCCTCCTTTGTGAAGAGGAAGAATGTACACTGAGCACCAGAGTTTGGGGACATATGATTCATTTATGGATCTGTTAATAATGATGCTAATTGGGAGAGCTATTCTATCAGCAGCACAATTTAGGAAGGTGGAGGGAATATTGTCAGGAGCATTAAAACAAGGTTTAAGTTTGGATAGAAGTTTTTTTATAAAGTTAGTGGAGACAGGTTTGAGCTCAAACATAAAGGGATGGCTATTAGGGGAATTAGACAGAGAAGAGTGAGGGACTGGTGGGTTATTGTTGGGGAAAGTCTTGGTCAGTTCAGAAATAGTTTCTATGAAAAATTAGTTAAATTCAGAGGTTAGTTCAAGGTTGGATTTACTAGGGTCAGGACAGGGGGTTATTCTTGGAGCCAGGACTAAGAAGTGAGTTTACTGATTTTCAGAATTGCTTGATGTTTTTATTATTGTTGAACTGTAGCTTGATATAGTAGGATTTTTTTGTCCTTAGTGATAAGCTGTTTTGCAAGGTTACAAAATTGTTTGTATTGGAGCAGGGTATTGGTTAATTTGTTGTTTTGGTAAAGCTTCCATGATTTGTCCCTTTGTAGCATAATTTGTTTTGTATCTTTAGTTAACCAGGGGGCTGCATTAGTCTTTATCCTTTGGTTTCTTAGTGGGGCTAGAGAGTTTAGACTGTCTAGTAAGATGGAGTTGAAGTAGTCTATGGCACTGTCAAGTGGAAGGGTGTTTAGAATTCACCAGTCCATTTGTTTGAGCATGTTAGAGAAAGTTATGGAGTTGAAGTTACTGAGGTTACGAGTAAGAATGTATTGGTGCTGATGAGGTGAGGAGTTGGTTGCATGATGAATAAAAGCTGGGAGGTGGTCACTAATGGAGTCAGAGATTGTGTCATAGTTAGTTATTTTATTTGGATCAGAGACTAAGATCCGATCAATAATGGATCCAGGGGGGTTAGTTTTGTTAGGTTGGGTGATGGGGAGAATAATTTGAGTGAAGTTATAGAGGTTAATGGATAGGGATTAATGGATAGGGAGGGAGAGGGACTGTTAACTTTATTCCAGTCAATATTTACAATGCCTAGAATGTAGGTTTTGTAGTTAATTTCAGTGGATGCCCATAGGAGAATGTCTTCGAGGGTGGAGATATTGTTACCAGGTGAGATATATAGAGCAATAATGCAGATATTTTTGTGTTTATTAATTTTTAGTAGTCCAGCTGTAAGTTCAGTGTTGTTGAATTGTGGGATTGGAATTTTGAGAGGTATTAAGGTTAGAAGGCTAGCGTATACTAATGCAGTGCCACCACCTTTTTTTGTGATCGGTCATTTCTGAGAATATGGAATCCAGGGGCTAGGATTTCAGAATCGGAGATGTGGGCTTTGAACCAAGTTTCAGAGATGGCTAGGATGTCTGGTTGATTATGGCTTTGCCAAGCTTGAAACTGGTGAACTTTGTTGTTGAGACATTTGAAGTGAACACAGCTAAATAATTGTCTGTAATTGATCAAACTTATGAGTGTGTGTATGGGAGTTCAGCATTTGGTTCTGACAGAATTGAGCAGAAGTATATTACTATGGTCATTAGTTATAGGTTCATAGGGTCATAGGATGACACTAGACTGTTGGCCTGGAGACCCTTATAAGCCTAGCCAGGTATTTTGCCCATGTTCCCACAAAGTCAGCACCTGTTTCCCCTGTCCAGCAGGGACACAGGTGGGATCCCAGGGGTGTATTTTCTGTTTCCCTTCCAGTCATTCAGGTTCCTCTTAAAGAGGGCTAGAGAGGTACTCTGCTTGACATTGAAGTCTATTCCACAGATGGGTGAGTCTTTGGGACACAAACCTATCCCACCAACAAGTTCTATTAATGTCACAGTCCAGATTGAGGCCCTGTATGTGGGTTGTGCGAGTGGAGTTTGACTTATGGATATGCAGCAACTCCATCAAGGCTGGGACTGAGATGGCCTTATATGCCAGACATAGGTCACCTCTGAGCAGTCTGTATGAGACTGATTAGAGAGACAGGGCTTTTAGCCTGTCTGTATAGGACAGGTGTCTGAGACCCTGGATTTTCTTGGTCAGGAACCTCTGTGGTCTCTCCAGCTGCTGCATGTACTTGGCAAGGTACATGCCAAAGGGAGCATTGCACTTGATAATGGGTCTGATAAGGGAGGAGAACAGGGATGTTATGACCTCCTTTTTCCTGGATGGAATACCCTTACTTTTGAGGTGGGTCATGTAGAAAGCTTTCCATACAATGGAGGCAACGTGGTGGTCAAAAGTTAGGTTACTGTCAATGTGGGTGCCTAAGTGCCTCACAACTGATTGTGTGCTTAGTACATTGTTATTAATGTGATAATTAGTGGGGATGCCATTTCCCCAAAGGGGAAAATTATGTATTTTTTGGCATTCAGTTTGAAGCCATGCTTTTGGCACCAGTCATTTGTTTGGGTAAGGCCCTCTTGGAAGATGTTAACATCACTAGAGGAATTTAAGACAGTGCCCAGCTTGCAGTCATCTGCAAACTTGGTAAGCCACAGACCACTGGTTTTGGCTTGCACCATCAGAAAAGAATATCCCAAACAGTAAAGGCCCCAAGACCAATCCTTCAGGTGCACTGCTTGTTATGGGTCTACTATTAGAGGTGGTTTCCCCTGTTTTGACTGAGTGGGTTCTATCAGTGAGCCAGTTAGCTACCCATCTGGTAACAGATGGGTTGATGCCTAGTTGGGAGAGTTTACTTATTATGCCTAACTGGGGAATAGTGTCGAAGGCTTTGGCTAGGTCAAGGTAGGTGGTGTGTACCATCTTCCCCTCTTCCATGGCTTTGGTGACTGTTTCAAAGAAGTCAACCAAGTTGGCTTAGTTTCTGGTGTCATTCCAAGGGGATCCAGTACCTGACAGCCTGGAAAGACATGACTGACAGACCATAATGCTTTGCCAGAGATTGCCTTATTCTGTCTCCCCAGGCTTCAAGCTTCTGGCATAGAGTCTTGCCTCCCCAGTAGTGTCTTTTTTAGGCAAAGTCACGAGCACAAGCTTGCCAACATAATAAATTATTCTTAATGAAAGCATCTCTGGCAAAGCATTATGGTCTGTCAATCATGTCTTCCCAGGCTGTCAGGTACTGGATCCCCTTGGAATGACGCCAGAAACTAAGCCAATTGTTAAAGTCAATCATTTTCTGTTTGTATTGAGTCATCATTCTGGGTGATGGCAGGATGCTGCTTAAGGCTAGAACATACCTACCTCAGACACATATTCAGTGAGCTCAATCATGTCTCTCTTCATATAGTCCAGAGAGGTACGTCACAAGTCATTCACACCAACATGGACTATGACAGAGTCATAACAGTATCTGTTGTTAAGACACTTGAGTGTATGCATAATATGGTGGATTTTAGCACCTGACAAGCAACTTATCATAACTTTCTCCTTGTCTAGCCTGGTGAGGGGCACATCTGTGAGTCTCACAATAGAGTCTCCTATGACTAGTATGTTGGGTTTATGGTCAGGCCTTTAAGGCTGTGAGACACAGGAGTGTGTTCTATGTGTGATGCTTGGTGCTGTGAGTTTTGATGTTCATATCGGCCCTAGGGCCTATACAAGCCTAGCCATAACAATTCCCTGGCTATTTCTTCCCACACTATTTAGTTCCCTGGTCCCCTGTCTAGCAGGGTGACTGACATGATCCCCAGGATTAATTTCCTTTCTCCCATCCAATCGAAAAGATTCCTTTTGAAGAGAGCCAAGGAGGCACTCTTCTTGACATGTACGGACATGTACACACATGTGCGTGTGTGTTTTTGCTTCGGAGGTCTCTTTATTTAGGTATGCTTTTGTTGAGAACCTCCGCATATGTAGGAGGGTGTTGTACAGGTGTGGGTGGTGTTGGAGGTGTGTTGTTCATAGAGTTTGTGCAGACAACCTTCTCAGTGCCAGATGTAATGGTTTGTGATTGTGACAGCAAGGATTCTAGGTTCCTAATGTAATTGTATCTCTCACATATTGTGTTTCTGGATGATAGCATTAGAGGGTTGTCTGTGTACATAAGGCAGTTGCTACACTATCTCAGGATGCCCATATCAACCAGACTAGCAGGAGAAACCATACGGAATTGTCCATCTATGGTTGTCAGAATATGTGGAGGAGAGGTCAGGGATAATACAGTGGGTGCTATCTGAGGAGAGTACCTATAGGTGTGAATAGGGCTGGATAAAATCAATACAGTGGCTGCAAGTGAGGGCCTCACACAGGAGTGCTGGTAAGTGAAAAAAAATGCATCTGTGATACCTCACAAAGGGTTAAAACAGTGCAGCGGTGTTGTACAATGTGCAAACAAGCACAAAGCCATGCATGCACATGGGTTAAATACCACAAAAATGAAAGTAAAATAGAAATACTGGACTTGGAGTTCAAAATGGCCGCTGTTCTGTGAGCACTGCTATCACCTAGGTCTCGATATACCCTGGATTAAAACAAACCCAGAAGGCAATGCAGAATTAATAATACAGAAATAACTAGATATTTACTGCTAATATCATCCAGCAAACAAAAGAGGAAGAAAAAGTGACAGATTCAGCTCAGAAACAGCAGGATTAACTAAGATTTCTGAATAACAGCTTAAGCAATGTGTTACTACGGCCCTGCATCTGACTGCAAGATTGGTAAAACACTATAAAGCAAGATGTCAAAAGAGGAAAATAATATGGAAACAACAACAACTAAGACCAAATTCTCAGTACTAGCCTCACCTGAGAAAGACACAACTTCAAAAAGACAAAAGACAACTAAACAAACTGACAACTCTAAAAATACAAATAAATCCAAGACAGACCAGCCAGCTAATCTGGAAGACATAAAATCTGCCTTATTACCTATCCAGCAAGCATTAAAGGACTTATCATTACAATTTCAAACCTTTGGTGACTCATTCAGCCAAATAATATCCAGAATGGAAAAATCTGAGTCCAAAATAATAGAAAATGAAATAAAAATAGACTCTATTTCTCAAAAAACTGATGCCCATGACAAAGAAATACAAAACTTACAAGCAAAATTAACAGACCTGGAAGCAAGATCTCGAAGGAACAATATCATCATCAGAGGAATACCTGAAACTGTACTTCATAACAATCTAATACCAACAATCAAGCAAATAATAAATTCCCTCCTAGAGAAATCTGAAGAAATGCAGCAAATAACAATAGAGAAAGCCCACAGAGCCCTGAGGGAAATGTAAACATCACTGAAACCAAGACCTGTCTATATTAAAATATTAAACTACCAAGATGTAAATAAAATCATACTGGCAGCAAAGAAAAAAGGCACACTCACCTGGAATAATAATAAAATCTCCTTTGCTCAAGACCTCCCAATACAAATAAGACAAGCAAGACAACTACTATCTCCATACTGCAGGTTCCTAATAGAAAAAAAAATCAAATTCCATATGAAATATCCAAATCAGTTAATCTTTTACATCAAAGAGGTTAAATAGATGGTTGCTAACCCCAAAGAGGCAAAAGAGACATTTCTGGCTGTTTTCAAGCAAATTCCACCTTCAGAAGTGAAATAAATCCACAAAAAAAGATAAAGGTCCCTTGGATGAAAAAACGACCCCATTCATGAGCACTCTAGCTGGGATCCAACTCTGAAATTTTCCCCTTGCTGTCTAGGCCCTTGAGTCATTGATGTGAGCCATGAGGAGCACAGGAAAGGGAAGTACAGCCTGGGTGGGAACCAAAAATGAACTGCTGTTTCCGATGCACGAATATAGGAAGGAAGTTCCCATCTCAGATATTGGCTTGCAAATTCAGTCCCCCTTGGCTTTTGATGGCTTCATTAAGAACAGTCAGACAAAATGGATTTCAGCAAGCTCCAAAGGATTTTACTGCCTGAAAAATGAAAATTGATCTGCACCAGCTAAAAGAAGAAAGCTGCACCATAGATGTCAACCAACCTGCAAGCAAAACCTTGAAGAAATAAGGTACTGTTGAACTGAACCATTCACTAAAACAGTACACCCATTACTGTGTAGGTGAATGAAACTCCAGCCTTAAATAATAGGCAAGAAATAAGCTGTCAGAATTATGCTAGCTCATAGATTAATATTGGGAAAAAAAGGAAAAAAAATGTTAAATGTTTTATGTAAATACTGGAAATGTGCTAAAAGATCCTGGAGAGAAGTAATCTCAGGAAATGAGTAAAATAACCTAACAATCCTGGGATAATGTAAATATAGCCTTAATATGTCAACTGTAGCAGAAGGACTGTTTGGCTAAGCTGTTTTTCTTTTTTTTTTTTTTTTGTCTCTCTATACTTCCTACTTCTGTTAAATAGGTGCCAAGTATATATTTTATAACCCACACAGATTGATGTGGAAAAACATCACTATAGGCACCAAAGAAGGCTGAAACCTGAATAAGTAAAGGGGAGGAAAAATAAGTCAAATGAGAGAAAAATGTAAAAATGACAAGATTAGTTGTTTAACAATATTACTATGGTACACATATTGCTATAATTTACTGAGGAATGTATATTAATATGCTGTTTTAAAAATACTATTAGAAAGAATTAGTCACAAGACAAAAACAATACATGCTGTACCTTAAATGCAATACCATCACTGTATAAATAATATGTTGGAAGAGGCTAGGGATATTAAGTAGCAGTGTTTGTTGAGGGAACTAGTTTGTTCAGCTTTGTCCACATTGTTTATAGTAACACAGGGGGGATACTATGGAGTAAATCTATATCTAAAAAGAAAACACATTCCAAGAGTAGACGTAAAGGTAAACCATATAATGAACCTTCACCCCCCCCCCCGATTATTCCTGGTCCAGGGATATAGTGGTTAGGCACAGTGTGGGGACGGGGATAAATAGATGCTTTCCTAAACCATCACATAGTAACACATACAAAACTAACAAAACAAAACTAATATACATGGCATATCTAAGGAATACACCTAATAAATAAATATGGGAAATAGAATCATGGAATGTTAAAGGGCTCCAAAACAAGAAGAAAAGAAAACTATTCTTACACCTTACATTAAAAACCACAGCCAACCTCATACTAATACAAGAAATGCACTTGACTGCAGATCAATGGGCAGAAATTAGCAGAAAGAAATGGATAAGTCAAATTATAGCTTCAGAGGGGAAAACAAACAGTGCTGGGGCTGCCATAATAATTAAAAACCAATTTAAGGAAAAAATACTTAAAACTAAAGCTGACAATGAGGGAAGATGGTGCTATGTAACATTTAATAGTCCTACAATACCAAAACCTATAATGGTACTTAATGTTTACACACCCTGTAATAACCAACAACACTTTTTTATGTCATTATACCCAACCTTAAACCAATTTAAAGATCACTACCTAGTGATTGGAGGTGACTGGAATACATATCAAACCCCAGAAAAGGATAAATCTAATCTGACCAAATCACATACTAAACAAGCCACATTAGCCCTTAATGAACTCAAACAAGATTTCAAACTATATGACCCTTTTAAACATGGGAACAGTGCAGATAAAACAGGGAAATTCACATTCTATTTGCAATGCCACAAAATGTGGTCAAGGATAGACTTCTTCTTAATTTCTGACATATTCATTAACATGGACCCAACAATAACTATACATACCAGGTTCTTTTCAGATCACTCCAAAATCACACTGAACATTAACTGGGACAAAAAGATATATTTAGAGAATAGGGGTCATAACTGGTCATTAAACCCTAATTTACTTTCCAAAATGGATGTAATAAAAGAAACAGAAGCAATACTAAAAATAGCTCTTACAAATATCACTAACTCCCAAGTACCAACTGACATAGAATGGGCTGCAACCAAAGCACAAATCAGAGGATTGTTTATCAAAAAAGCAGCATACTATAAAAAAATACAACTGAAAGAGGAGCATATACTGAAAGGGAAAATAGAGCATCTTGAAAAAGAACTAATAAATAACCCTAAGAACCAAACAGAAGCAGAACTTTTAAAACTGCAAAGGGATCTATATATATTAGAAACCAGGAACCTATTTTTCTATGAAGCCAGAATGTTAGTCACTTACGCAGAAGAAGCTCAAATACCATCTAGAGCTCTGGCCATAATTATCTGCCAACACAAAAATGCCTCCTATATATTAGAAATAAACTACAGAGACAAAAACTACACAAAAAATGAAGACATTATTAAAACATTTGAACAAATATACTCTCAAATATATGGAGCACAAATACTACAAACCTCAAAGGAAGATAGAACTCTTTTTCTTCAAAAACTGAAATTCCCTAAACTCAATTTAGACCAACAAAAAAAACTAACTGAGCCGATTTCCATCAGTGAAATTATTACAACAATCAAACACTTAAAAGTGCATAAGGCTCCGGGGCCGGATGGACTCACATCAGAATTTTACAAAGCATTTTCCCCCTTGATAGCCAAACTACTATACTATACACTGAATTACATAATAAACTATAAAATACATGATATTCACTTCACTTTAATGCCTCTAAAACTATATTTATATTAAAAGAACACACAGACCCCAAAAATCCCAACAGCTACAGACCCATCTCCCTCTTAAATATAGATACTAAAATATTTACCTCTATACTTGCAAACAGAATGAAAAATCTGATAGAAAAAATCCTCTCCCCAGATCAATCTGGTTTTATACCACGTAGACAGACTAGTGACAATACATTAACATTAGATGCACTAATATCCTACGCTAACCAATACAATATCAACATCTACACAATGGTAGTGGATGCCCACAAGGCATTTGATAGGGTTAATCTAGAATTCTTACTCCAAACACTGCCCTACTTTAATATACCCAATAACTTCATTCAGATCATCCAAACTCTCTATAGCAACCCATACACATATCTGTATATAAATAAAACTTGGTCAAATAGGATCCTAATAAAAAATGGAACAAGACAAGGATGCCCACTATCACCCTTCCTGTTTAACCTATACCTAGAACCACTCTTTCTATACATTAAACAAAATACATATCACAATCCTCCATCAATACACAACTTCAAAATATACCTCACTGCATTTGCAGATGATCCGAACATATACTGCACTACACCAAATTCAGATATAAACAAAATAATAGCTGCAATTGAACATTTCTCGACTATGTCTAACTACAAACTAAACCTTAATAAAACTAATATTTTCCCCCTAAAACACCCAAACTCATCTCACTAATACCATTGTTAAACACAATAAAAATTAAAGAAGAAACTAAATACCTGGGAATCACCTTTTTCCAGAGTAACAAAGACTTCTACCAACACAATGTAAACCTTAAATGGCAAAATATAATGCAAGACTGCAAAAGATGGAACAACCTAAAACTACCATTCTTGGCCAAAGTATCAATAATCAAAATGAACATTTTACCTAGATTAATGTATATATTCATGACATCACAGACAACAATACATAATAAATTCTTCAAACAAATTCATACCTTCCTAGCAAAATTTATATGGGAATCCATAAAAACCAGAATCTCCTATCCAAAATTAACACTCCCCAAAAGCAAAGGAGGACTAAATCTACCAGATTTTAAAATGTACTACTCTATCATTAACACTAACAGAATATTGAAAATAGCTGAACATAACCCGTCAATGGAAAATTGGTCTCCTATCTGGGTGACAATATATTATGGATATATTAAAGCTCTAGGTTTCAATCCCAAAGCACTTCCATTCCTGAAGCAGAAAGAAATACAACCTTATAACATTATAGAGCCCTTAAAACATTCTATCAACCTAGCGCAAAAACTCTTTCAATTCTTGAACCTTAGACATGCCATGACAATACTGCAACCCCTTCATAAAAACCCAAATTTAAAAATAAACAATAAGATGCTGGACTTAGCCCCTTTTCCCAGACTAAAAGATAAAACAATCCAAGATATCTATCCCTACCTTAACTGTTCAATACAAGAAATGAGGACCAACTTAAACCTCCCTAAATCACACATAATAATCCTAAGACAAATCAAAGAACTGTGTTCCAGTTATCTCCAAAATATTACTATGACCAATAGTGACATAGAAACTTGTAGCAGGCTTTGGAAAACTATTATCACAACAAAGAAAACTATTACCAATTCATATAAAATGATAAATGAAATCAAATACCAGAAGGACCTCCTCTTCTCTAACTACTGGAGAAAAATTAAACCGTCCATAGATGATCAGCAAATAAGCCAGGCAATCAATCTAACACTGAAGATTCTACCCCTCAAAAAGTTAGCATACACTCAGCTCATGATCAGTAATAATGCTTATTTTACACCTGCAATCCTACACAAATTTAACACATCAAAATCACCTTTCTGCCCACACTGTAAGGACCAGATAGCTGACTTAATCCATGTATTTTGGAGCTGTAAATGTGTCTATAAACTCTGGAACTCTCTCAAGGTACAATTACAAAAACGGGTTATCAAACATCAACATTAACTTGGGAATTCACTCTGTTACACATTCTCCCACCCAACATCCCAAGAAAACAAGCAAATACACTTTTAATAATTTTCCTACTAATGAAACTGTATATAGCTTTTAAATGGCTAGATACAATAAATATCTCTTGGGAGGGTTTTAAACAAGTAGCTATACAACACCTTTTAGCTCATAAAATAGTAATAGATAAAAGAAACAAAAACATGAAATCCAGAAAAATTTGGGAACAAACCTTTAACATCATATTAGCATAATTCATCAAACAGCAACTTAGAAATACACTATAATGGAACCAAATAACACATACAAGTTCAGATATTAAATAATAACTTGGATATTACGAATGTATATACTGTCTATATAACTGTGGAATTAACAATGAAAGCATCTATGTGCATAGTGTAAATAGATATGTTGTATGACCTATATCCTGTGGTATTTGACATCAATGTATAACATATGTATATGTGTGTATGTGTATGTATGTATATATGTGTGTATGTATGTATGTATGTATATATATATATATATATATATATATATATATATATATATATATGTATGTATGTGTATGTATATGTGTATATATATATATATATATATATATATATATATATATATATATATATATATATATATACACACGGTCATGTTGTAAGATGGTTTTTATTTGTGACATTTATTAAAATAAAAATAAAAATTATTGAAAAAAAAAAAAAAAAATACTGGAATTGACCAATCAACCCTTGTCCCTGAGCTCCTTAACACCCTATGCAGGAGCAGTTCCAACCAGTTCACTTACTCCCACTAAGTGCAGGCAGGCCCTGGCCAACACAATATGGTGTAGCAGGAAACACAGGGATCACACAAACAGATATGAATATAGCAAAAGCTGTAACAAGACTATGCTAAAGATATTTAAACTCTGTTTAGGTCGATTTAGCACAGGAGAACAGATACACACACTTAAATATTCAGCCTGACTTGCCAGCAATACTCTTTCCAATCAAGGTAATCCTTACCATCCCACCTAAACTCATAGCTTTTAACCTGATCAATCACAGAAAAAGAAAACATCATTCAAATGACATAAAAGAACATGCCTGGCCAATGCATTAGTGGTATCCTGCCTATCAATAACAATTAGGTGCTCATAAATCCTTGAGTGAAGCACCTAATAGTCCTCCCTATATAGACAGCAGGACAAAACCCGTACAGAGCTAAATAAACTACATATTTAGATTTTTTCGTACTCAACTTATTACCTATGAGAACAGCTAGGAATTATGAGGTGAATGTGACAGGAAGGTTAAGCTGTAAATCTAAATATGTATATGTGACTGATCAGGTTAAAAACTATGAGTTTAGGTGGAATGCTGTGAATGACCTTGACAGGAAGGAGTATTGTTGGCAAGTCAGGCTGAATGAATGTGTTTTTCTAGATATTAATGATAGAGACAGCTTCAAAATTATTTTGAAAAGGAAAGGGTTAAGCCACTGAATGAATGGATTATGTGATTTATGGCTTTATTAATTATTGCTTGTTAATATAGTGTTGTGACTTGGTCTGAAGAAGTTCACTTTGAGCGAAAGCGCTTGCCAGTCGCCTTTTGTGTTTTAATAAAGTTTTAGTTTTGTTTAGTTTTGTTTTTTAAGCCGTTTTTTTTATGTTATTTTAATTTGTATATGACTGGTTCACGAGCCTTTACTTGGGAATTATGACATCCTTAGATCTATATTTTATGTCTTTACTTATGAGATGTGCCACATAGAAGGATTTCCTTACCACTGACCATATGTGGTAGCTGAATTTCAGATTGCTATCAACCTGAGTACCGAGATTATGCACCATTGGGTCTACACTTGGGGAGTGCTGTCTATAATGTAATTAGTAGGGATATAAGCTTTCCCTTTTAGCTTCAATCTGTGGGTTTGGCACCAACTATTTGTCTGTATTAACCCTTTCTGTAGTATATTAACAATGCCAGGTGTCTCAGTGATTGCTCCCAGTTTACAATCATCAGCAAACTTGGTCAGCCACAAGCTGTCCATGTTTGCCTGGACTTGTGAGAAACAAATTATGAACAGTAAAGGGCCCAGCACAGAACTTTGTGGTATGCAGCTGGTGACTGGTCTTTTGTTAGAGGTGAAGTCAATTAATATGACAGTATGTGTCCTATCAGTGAGCCAGTTTGCTATGCATTTGTTGACATAGGGGTTAATTCCCAATTGGGAGAGTTTTTGTATAATACCTGGGTGGGGGATTGTGTCAAATGCCTTGGCTAGATCAAGGTAGGCATAATGCACTGTCTTTCCCTCATCCAGGGCCTTGGTGACTTTCCTGAAGAAGTCAACCAGGTTTAACAGACACGATCAACCCTTAACAAATCTGAACTTGGTTGGGTCCAGAGTTTGGAGATTACTTATATCCTTGTTGTTAAGGTCTCTCACTTTAATTTCACCAAATCTTTTGGGATTCTAATACCATGAAGGTAATGGACCCCATTCCTAAGTCAAAGTATGATTAAAGTTCATGAAATTAGTATTGTTTCAATCTTTGATGTCAGCCAGAAGTGCTCTTCACAGCACATGCAATGGGCCCAGTAATGACTCATTCTGCAATTCGTACTGAGTTACATGTATCTGTAACATACCTAAATATTATTGTAGATTCTTTTTTATAAGACACATTGATCCTACTACTATTGGAATAGTCTGGGTATTATTCTTCCACATTTCTCTTGTTTCTGCTTGCAAATCCTGATATTTTATGAATTTCTCTCGCTCTATGCAAGACACTGCAGTCACTGTGTCCATAATGATTCTTTCCATGTCCTTGCAGATGAGATAGTCAAGCTTATGGGTCTATAATTCCCAGGGTTGATCGATGGTGTTGAAAGGCTACAAGATAAATATGATGTGCTAGACAAACTGTGAAAAAAAAAAAAAAACACAAGAAAGAAATAATCTGTATGGATGGTATGGGGAAGCTAGGATGGTTGGAGCCAGGGGACACTAAGAAAGCAGTGGTGGTAACCAGTGTATAACAGGGGAGGCCCTCCATTGTCTGTGACTCCATTTCTCCCAAGAACAACCATGCTGATCTAAACTGGACATCTGAAGTATATATAATAATATATTGTTACTAAGCTAGGCAGAGGATAAAATTAACTGGGTCTAGCTGTTGCTTGATCACTTGTAAACTGTCTTTACCTACCATAATATAACCCTGCCTCATTTCAGTATCCCCACAAATTCATGTGCTTCCTGCAACCCCCTTATCTCCACACTTTGATGAAACCAGCTGACACTAACTACAACTACTAACATTCCTCCTGCTGCTTGGTGATTTATCAGAAGATTGGAAGCATTTTGATTAGAATCCTGGATTGTGTGTCACCATGAGTAAATGTGTAGCTAGACCAGAAAACAGCCAATGTTGAAGGTGCGTCCATGATGTGGGAAGGAAGCCTTCAAGGTATTTATTATATTTAATCATACAGATAAGGAAAGAGACATGTTAGCAGTCAAAACACACTGTGAAACAAAATAAAATCTGAAATTTGTAAGACAACTATATTATTAATCAAAGATAATTATTTAATTTTTCAAACAGATATGGGAACCAAAGTGTTCAAGAAACTATATATAACTCTATGGACTGGACTGAAGAACAAGAGAGAAAAAATGTGATGAATTGCATGAATCACTGATAAGAGATAAAGTTGTCTATTTATTAAGAATGTTTGAGTAGTTGGATACATGGAGCAGGAGATAAAACCCTGACTACAACCGAGATTACATGGGTTTGATCAGCAGACTTGGCCATGGAAGAAATGACACAACATAGGTGAGAAATAGTGAAGCAATGCCTCTTGGTCTCTCTTGCAGGGAGGGGGAAGGGTACATGTTAGGCATGTGACCATGTCACAGGTTCTAAGGCAAAGAAGGAGGCTCAGAAAGTGATGTTAGCTAGTACATGGGATAAATGGAGAAACAATGGTGCACTTCAAATTAATTGTGGGGGTGCCACCCTTTCAATAGCTACTGTACAAGCAAACATGTTTATATCAGATAGCAAGTCATGGGGTTAGGGTCCAAGGTGAGAAACTCTGTTAAGTGCAGCATGATTGTGCTAGCTACCCTCCTCTCCATAGTTATGAGGTAGTTTTATAGTTGGATAGCCTTGAGGCATTTATCACTGGATAAAATGACCCATTTGATGAAGGGTAAATCTGGGGAATGCCCTAACTGTAGTAGCAGCATTGGAGGGCATAGAGACAGGTTTCTGTGTCACTTGGAAAAAAAAGATCAGGTTAGAGGGTGGCTGCTGGGATATCAGAAAGTATTTTAGATAAAGAACTAGATGAAAGCTGACTAAATGTAATTACAACTATGCAACTGAAAGAGCGTTCAGTGGAAGAAAACGTGAACAAGATTAAAACTTGCTGACAATAATAAGGGACAAAGGCAATAAACATGCTTATAAAAGAAGCAACAGCATGTTCATCCATGAGTTATACAAGTTGATGCTAAAGCACGACATGCCTGGCTCCATGGCACAGAAGGATGGAGCCCTGAGTACAGCCCAGATGACACATTCGACTAGCAGATCAGGTGTCACAGAAGTCAAACAGAGAGGAGGTGTGAGTGGATGATGCTAGCTTACCCATTGGTGGATATTGGCAGCCCATTCCACTGCAGTGCCGACATCTATTGAAAAGGGAGGTGTATAGCATTCAGTATATGGTTTGGAAATGATCACTGAGCTCTCACAAGATGTACTTTTGAGGCAGCCTTGCTCTCCACTGGAAGGTTTTGCAACCCCTCACATATGAGAGATTACACATCAACTGTGAAGTGAGCGGTTAGGAGTTATAGAACAAACACTCTAATATCTGCCCTGATGATGATGTCCACCAATAGCTTTCACCCCACAGGGAACAAGTGGGCCAAGAATGACTCTCACCTTGCAGAAAAATTAGCTAATGGATTGCAAGTGGGCTGATGGCTGACAAGCAGAAGAAAAATAAAGCCTCACTTTCTATTTATTTATTTGTTGACATTTGTTTAATGTGAAAGTCATAATGACAAAGGTGCTCTTTTTTAGTGGAGGCATATTGAGAAAAGCTGTAAAGTAACAATTTAAAGCAATCAATATTTACAGTAACACATTTTATAATGAAATTTCAATGATTACATAGCAGAGTAGTCAGTATAATAAAATTTGCATTAATGCTCACAATCATTAATATCCAAGCAGTGTATTGAAAATTTACAGATAGAAGAGGGATGTATAAGACAGGTAGGAGTAATTTAAGAAATACAACAGGATGAGGTATTAGAAGGGATAAGCAAGTTTAAATGTTAATAGAGAAATACTGAGGTAATAATTTGGTTGTGCTAATTAGAAGTAGATATAATAGTTTATCTAGGTGTGAATAAGCAGGTTACATGATTTAGTGCTTTATAGAGAGGCATAAGAAGGTGAATGGAGGATGTTAGGAGAAGCTATGTCCCAAATGAAGAGCACAGGCAAAGCCAAAAGGCAGAGAGAAAGTGTTTTAGCAATGGTTTAAAAAGATGAAGGTGTGAGAAAGACTCGATTGATATAGGAGTTTTACTCCAAGTTGTAGCTACATTATTGGAACATAGACCAACCCCAGCAGCCCTTTGTGGTTTGTAGATGCAAGCAGTTGCTTATCATTTGACCAAATGGGGCAGTTTGGTGCCTGAGCCTGATCTGCGTGGCCATGGAATGTATTATCATGGAACTTATAAACAAAGACATTGACAACCTTCAAACACTGGACCCCATGCAGTTTGGGTTTGTGAAGGGCCGATCTTGTCTCCTGAAGCTGATTGACTTCTTCAAATCAGTCTCCAGAGATGTGGACAAGGGTAAGGTGGTCCACACAGCCTATCTGGACCTCACCAAGGCCTTCAACACCAACTCCCACTCCAGAATCATAGATAAACTTACTAAGCTGGGCATTAATCCCTATGTCACTCGGTGCATTGCCAACTGGCTTACTGACAGAACCCACACTGTAAAATTAGCTGATTCCAAATCCAGCTCCAGACAAGTGACAAGTGGAGTACCTCAGGGTTCAGTCCTGGGACCGATCTTGTTTGGCATCTACTTCTCTGAAGAACAAGCCAACACTAAGGGACTCTGGCTAACAAAGTTCGCAGATGGCTGCAAACTGGCAGCCATTATTGAATCCCCAAATGATGTGGATATTCTACAAAAGGGCCTTACAGAAACAGATGCTTGGTGCCAGAGCCATGGGCTCAAGCTCAATGCCAAGAAATATATAGTTATCCCCTTTGGGAAAAAATATGTACCCGTGAATTACCACATAGGTGGCAGTACACTAAACACTGAAAGTGTGATAAGATACTTAGGGACACAGGTGGACAGTGGTCTCACCTTCGATAACCACATTGCCACAACAGTCAGGAAATCCTTATATGTGGCACACCTCATCATTAAGGGCTTTTTTATCCTAGGTCTTGTGCATCCAGCTATCTTTTTTAATTTTAACCTACTTCTGTCCAGGATATATGTTATATAAATATAGTCTATATATCAGTGTCACCTTGGTGAGATTTTGTAGAAATCTGGGTCCACCTAATGAAGCTACTCACCAAGACTTGAGGATGAATTCAATTTCAGTACTACTACTCTCCTTTGCTTGCTGACTTTTCATCTCTCCATTCGGACCCCTTGCTGAGAGGATTTGTTAGTGAATATATACTGATGAGTAGAGGGGTAAGAACTTATCTGTGTGTCATGCCAATATTGACAGGAAGGAAGGAAGGGAGAAAACCGGGGAGCCATTTAACAGAATGGTTCATATAGGTTAAGTAGTTTTGAGACCATAATAATGTGAATTATGATAGCCCGAAGGAAGACAGTTGATGAAGAATTTTTGGTGGCAGACTAGATCAAAAGAAATCAAGGAATACAGAGGAAATGAGATTGCCCTTGACTCTGGCTTTGTTAATGGTATTTGTGAAGGTTAATAAGCCCATGGCAGTGCTATGGGTGAATCTAAAACTGTGGTGTGTGGAGTTCTGGAGCTTTTCCTGGAGAATATGATCAAGTAGTTGTTTGTGAATGCATTTTTCCAAGAGTTTTGACAAAGGAGATAATATGGCAATAGGTCTGAAACTGGTTATATCAGATGAGGTTCGTCCTTTATGAAGGACAATGATAAAGACTTTTTTTCCTAGAGAAGGGACATATGATTCCTTGATAGATCTATTAATTAGGACAGACATAGGATAAGTTATAGAACTGGCAGTAAGCTTCAGGTATTCTGCTGGGAGATTATCTGCTGAAGGGCAACAGGGTTTCCCTTCAAGGAATACTGATTTGATGTATGGGGTTTGGATGAGTTTTAGTGTGAAACAGGGAGTATTTGCTTTCAGAGAAGATAGCATGTCAGTATTGTTGGGAGGATAATATTTAGTAAGGGCTTTAATGTTTTCTATGAAATGTGTGTTAAATTGAGTAGCTATTTCAGCTGGAGTATTATTTGGGACAGGATTAGATGAGTGTTTTTTTCCAGGATGCAGTATATTATTAATAGAAGTCCAGAATTGTTTAGGGTTGGAACAATAATTAAGTAAAGGGTTACTGTAGTAGATTTTCTTGTTTGTGTTAATCTGTCTGTTAGTATAGTTATGTAATACTTTAAAGTGGTGTAGGTTTTGTACAGATTTATGATTTAGTAAGGGGTTACTATAGTGGATTTTATTGTCTTTGTTAATCTGTCATTTAGTACGGTTGTGTAATTATTTAAAGTGCTGCAGGTTTTGCACAGATTTATGATTTAGTAAGGGGTTACTATAGTGGATTTTATTGTCTTTGTTAATCTGTCTGTTAGTACGGTTGTGTAATTCTTTAAAGTGCTGTAGGTTTTGCACAGATTTATGATTTAGTAAGGGGTTACTATAGTGGATTTTATTGTATTTGTTAATCTGTCATTTAGTACGGTTGTGTAATTATTTAAAGTGGTGTAGGTTTTGCACAGATTTATGATTTAGTAAGGGATTACTATAGTAGATTTTCTTGTCTGTGTTAATCTGTCTGTTAGTATGGTTATGTAATTCTTTAAAGTGCTGCAGGTTTTGCACAGATTTATGATTTAGTAAGGGGTTACTATAGTGGATTTTATTGTCTTTGTTAATCTGTCATTTAGTACGGTTGTGTAATTCTTTAAAGTGGTGTAGGTTTTGCACAGATCTATGTTTTAACCATTCTTTCCAAACCCTATCTCTTTAAGTTGCCTGCTATGACTGGATAAACAAGGAACATGGTTATTTCTTATTCATTTTATTTCGGTTAGAAACAGACTATTAAGGCTTTTCAGGAAAAGTGTATTAAATTTGTGTACAGCTTTGTCGAGTTGAATATTTTTCAGGATACACCAATTAAAGGAGCTTAGGATTTTGTTAAATGCATAAAATCAGTTATGGTACTGGAAGTTCTAAGTAAGTATTGTTTGACAAGATGGTCACTGAGTCTATCGGCATATACAAGGACATGATCACTGACCGGATCAGAAAGTGTGCTGCTATAGACATATGTAGTCTAACCAGACACCAATATCTAGTCGAGAATTGAGCCACATTTTTTCAGATAGTTTATAATGCGCGGGGGATGAAATGAGTTGAGTAAACAAAATAAGATTGAGGCTAGTAGATGGATATTTTGTGGAGATAATCTGCCAATCAAAATTAATGTCACCTAGGATTATCTTTTTATTAGAAATTGAATGTGAGATCCAGTTTATGTTTTCCTGGCTTGTAGCATAATTTGTTAGGCATACAAAAAAGAAAGAAAATGTTTACAGTTTAATCACAAGTGGAGGTTCTGTGAAGGCAAGAAGCTAATAGCTCAGAACTACATCCAGGCAGACATCAGGGCTTTCTCTGCTCTGCTGCTACCCTGCTCTTTCCTCTTGCTCCACTTTTCATCTCTTTTTTTCTTTATTACTTTCTATCCTCCTCTCACTTAACTCTCTCTCTCTTATACCCTTTTCCATATTTCTTTTTCTTTTAATTATTTGTCATAAACTCCATGCAGTTTTATATTTCATACTCTTACTAAATGTAATCATATAACATTCCTTAACTGATTGCTGCTTCCTAAAATATTTTGTTAATGTCGAATGAATGCTTTCATTTTTGTCATAATTTACTTTAACTGTTTCTTCCTAAAATATTTTGTCCTGTTGAATGAACATTTAGCCTTGTCTGTTTCATTTCCAGTAAACTGTATTGATGCATTTTGACAATATTGGAGCTTTTCATCCATGACTGGAAAGGGGATGTTACCAGTAATGCAGTATACACATTCTGTATGCAATCTGCACACAATAGCTGAAGAAAAGGTTTTGGAAAGTCAGCATCAAGCCTACTATGTCATATTAGTTTGCCATTCAGCTATAGTCTTTACAAGTATTTCACTGTGTGCTCACGAGGGCCACCACAATAATAACGGAAACTGCACAGCAGTAAAAAAAAAAAAAGCTGAATGCACAGATCATGTACACTATCTTGTCAAAAGACAAGATCCAGAAGGGAGCTAACTCCCTCCTGCCCTAACACCCTCTCTCTCGGGATTGACATGCCCTGCCTCCCTGCTGTGTCATGAATTGCTCAAGCCATTAATTGAACTAGGGTCATCTGGGCTACAGTCAGGGCTTTCTCTATGTATCTAGCTCTTATTCAGTCATTTTGACATAAAGCTTCCATTTCACCAGACTGATGCTGCTTTTGTGCATAACTACTAACATTAATAAACAAATATCACTGTACTTATATTATACGAGGGTTAATCTTTCTAAGTCAAGAGTTAAATTACTGGAGATGTAAAAAGCAAAGAGGAGGAGTACAGGAACACATATTTTGGGTTTGCAATACCCTTCATTCCTTCAAAATAACTCTTTGTCAGTTCTTGTGAAAATAACGCCATTAGAAAGCCATCTTATCCCATGACATTTCTAACCTCTTTTGTTTTATACAAGTAAGTGGGATACATAGGCTTAAGTGCACTATGTAACAAAAAGATCAGTACATCCAGTTTTAATTCTATGATAACATCAGATGTTGAACCAGTTTATCTTTTGTCATAAGACCGTGAGAAACAGGCTGCATAGTGGCTACATGGGAAACCCAACCAAATGGAAAGTGATCCTATAAATAAATATCTAGGGAAACAGTTTCTCCACAGTTATTTATTAAGTAAGTTAATTTTTTTTTCAGAATTTCTGTCTGCTCTATTTCACTGTGCACCTCAAAGTTTATATTAATAGGGAACAAAGTATCTCAGTGGACCAATATGTTTTTTACTGCAAAATGAAAGTACTACAGCATAGATACCAAGAGGTAACTATTTCTTACCTGGCTAAAAGTGTTTGAGAGAAAACTGTCTCACAAATTTGAAAAAAAACCCCTGTAAATAACAATCTCTTTCATAACCATATACAGAAAGATACATGGGAAATTGCAGCACTTGAAAATGTATGTCAAAAACAATTAAGAACATATGTCAAAAAGAATTAAATGTTATCCAGAAAGCTGTTCTTTCTGACATAAAATGACATTTCTGGTCACATTATAGAATGGGCCCTCACTCATTTATTTCACAGAATACATTAGAAAAACATACATAGCCTTAGCAAAAGCATGCAGAGCTGCTGAACACTTATAAACAGCCCTGCTGCCTCTGGAGTTTTTACAATAAACCTGTTAATATTGCACAGGCACCTATCTACACACATTCAAACTATGAAGCAGGCCTGGTACATCTCAAAACTCATACTGACAGCATCCGGGGAGGGCTCGGCTGGCAGAATTTTGATTTCATCGGTTTATATTGTACATCAGCAACATGGAGAAAATGTTGGAATTTGAAGCCATTGCAATTTGCTGGCAAATCTAGACTGCTAAGTGCTAACCTTGACATTTGCTCTAAATGACATATCCTCTTAAGTGTAGTAAAGGATTTCTGGTTGACCTCAAAGACCTCCCCCACAAAAAAAAAAAAAAAAAAAAAAAAAATGTCCTAACCGTAGCCATGATGAATATGTTCAATGCAATAGTCCAAAATAGTCCAAGATTGCAGTTTATACTTTAATATTTAATTCTTGTTCTTCCAGTAAAACTAGCTACCTGATGGGATAACTGTACTAATTTAAGGGCTTTCTGTCAGAAAAATCCAGTTAAAGCCTGGGATGGCATTCCTAATCCCTTGCTCGTTTTTCGATCATTCCTCCTTACTGTCATTCCATACTGTGCATTTAACAGAATCCCATGCATTTAAAATGTCATTGCACCTCATACAGCTACATTTTCTGAGCATATCATTGAAGCAGCCTTCGGTCTTCATGATGACTAGAAACAGGAAACAGAGTAAAAACCTTATAGCTTATCTCAGTAACAAAGCTATTAGCTCTGTTTCTGTCCATGTTTTTGCCAGGTATACCAAAGATATGCTGTACATATACTGCTCATATTCCACATGTTCTGTGGGACTTAGCAAATAATGTGTGCATGTATATGTGCATGCATGTATGCCTGCATGTGAGTGCATGTGTGTGTGTGTGTGTGTGTGTGTGTGTGTGTGTGTGTGTGTGTGTGTGTGTGTGTGTGTGTGTGTGTGTGTGTGTGCATCAATGCAGACCTCTAGCAACCCATAAGCAGTTAGTGGAGGGAGGTTGGCATAATGGTGAAGGTGTTTACCTTATGAACACAAGATGCAGGGTTTGATTCTCACATGCAGTAATTGGCTAGGCTTAAAATAGCCCGTAAGGGCAGTTAGCCTACTATGAACCATGTAAATCAGTATTACCATTACCAGCTTCTTCAATCATCCATATTTAGCTTTCTGGAAGTGGTTATTGATGTAATTCTGAGGACACTGTAACTAGCTTTGAGACTTTTTTCAAAATCATCTGAATGTACTGGTTTCAATTGGGGGTACCTTGGGTATGCACTCTGCTCCAAGCTGCAGTTTCTCATGACCATACCTATCAGCTGCACATATTTTTGCAGAATGTCGAGATTTTTGCATCATATTTTTGTCTGTGTTTCATAAAACAGTGTTTTTTCTGACAAATTACTGGCAAACCATTAAAGATTGAAGTCAGAAAATAATGACAGACATTTAAGTTTCAGACATCATACCCCTCAGATAATTCATGCTAATACAAAAACCTGTTATTCTATCATCTTTTAAAGTTTGAAAGAGCAATATTTAAAAATTGCCCCTACTTTTGGGCCTTTGTCCCACTTTCATTTATGGCTTTGTCAAGATTTCTTGCTGTCGGAGGTTGAGAGGTATGCTCATGACTCGTAACTCCACTACAGAGTTCAACTCCCTAATTAGTTATAAGAGCTAAAAGGTGAATCAAACTAAAGGTTGGGGTTTCTAGGGGTAAAGCCCCACTGCAAAAGTGTTTTATCCATGTGTCATTGAATTCAAAAAAATTTCACTTTAGAAAATAGCATTCAAGAAAAAATAATAGCATTTTTGGAATGATCAATTTTGGATCTTGAATGTGTGATGCAGTTCCAATATGAAGTGCATAACAAACTGTTTATGCTGAATTCTCTTCTTTTTACCTGATAAATTATTGAACAACATGTCATTTTACAGATCAAGCTTATCCATCTTTCTTTTCTAACAAATATTAAGATTCCACTGGCCTAGCCAAAGATACTGTCCATGCAGACTATTTATTTACTTACTCTTTGTTAACCAGGTTAGTGCCATTAGGCCAGTGTCCTCTTTTCAAGGGAGACTCAAGGTGGTATTCATACTGACAAGGAAACATTTGGCTAGAACACAAATTAACTTACCCTACTCAGAATTTGTAGAACTAAAGTAGCCCCTATTATTTTTTTTAATAAGTGGTAAGGGATCTTTTACAGACAGCTGAGGTACAACTAACTTAGGCAGATGGGACCTCATTTTAACATCTCATCTGATGGAGAGCACACTCAGAAGTGCAGCAATCCCTAATGCTGTACTGTAGTATCAGCAAAAGGAACTTGATTCAGATTTTTTTGGCATGGGAATCAAACCCACAGTCATTGATTCTTCCAGCATCAAAGATGAGCATGCCACCTGTTGAGTCACCAACACACACTTCCTTTCTTCTGTTCTGCTTCTTTGTCTCCTCATTTCCACATGTACCGACCACCCATGTGCAAAACCTCTACTCTTCCTCACCTTCATCACCCTCTTCCCCGTCATGGTATAATTTTTGCACTTTTCTTCTCATTTTCACCAAGACATCTTTCTACCCCTGAAACCCTTCTCCTCTGCTACTTCCCACCTATATCCTCAATGCATGCGAAGATCTAATGTTCCCTTTTAGTTTACCTTCTGGCCACTCTAACTTGTCATCTAAACCCCATCTACCGTACACACTAATATAAGAATTTGTAATGTATTTACTATCCTCTGTGTATGCTCACTGTCATGGATCATGTGCTGTTTTTTTAGAATTGCTTGACATCAGCAATTATTGTAGACTAAAAACTGTGACAGTAGCACTATTAGCAAAGCTCCCCTAGCACTATTTCACACTTGTACATGAATTTAAATAGATCTACTCAAATATTACCATAAAAAGTATTCATTTTAAACACAACTAATCTGAATACAAAAATATTTCTGCTTCAGCATCAGCATCAAACCCTTTTTTCCTATTTTGTACATGGTGCCAGGGTGTCACATCAAATGTGAACATCACCTAAACCCAACGTTCACACCACTGAAGGGTGAGCAGCGTACACAAATGTATACAATCACCATCTGCCTTACTCAATTCACTATTTGGTGACTGAAATTTCGACTTCTGTTTCCTTTGTACTCCCCAGCGTTTTAAACAGTTAATCTAATGTGTGTAAATCGACATTTCGCTGCCTCACAAATGCTGATATCCTTTACTGCAAGTTTTAAAAAATATGATATGCCCCATGCAAACACACTGCTATCTCTCCTTTTCTGGAAGTCCACTGGAATTAAATAAATTGAAATTTACTTCAAATTATTTTAATGAGCACTTGATGTTGGCCTGGCATAACAGTTCTAAACACAGCTGCTAATATGAAAAGTGGGAAGAGCACCAGTTGCAGAATGGGCACAATTTGTTGAAGTCATTCTTCCACAACTAAGGTGGTTTCATTCATTCATGATGTGTATACATTTCATTTATACTTGAAAGCATCCAGCTATTGTTTTCCACTCTACTCAGAAATAATAGCAGTGCATTATAAAGGCCAAATACACATGACTAGCTAAAAAGTCTGTTGAGAACATAAGCCACATTAACCACATGTCCTTAATACATGATTGCCTCATTTGTCCAGCCATTTTTAGTCAATTCATTTATTTTGTTTACATGTTTTATTTATCTATGTATTTGTTAGTCAGGGTACAACACTGATCCTCTTGCATCACTTTAAAGTTCAGATCAGGTTAAAAAAAAAAGCTTACATGAAGAGCAAACTCATACAGAAAGTGATGTTTATATGAACTTTTAATCACCTTGTAGATCTGGATCGTGTCCAGTTTGCATTACTTGATGATTTATCATGCATACTAGACAATCAGACTTCTCAGCTGTACAGATTTACAACACAACCTGCAATAAATATTTCAATGAATTCTACAACATAACAAACCACAGCAATTTAATGCACTCTGGTATGTTACAAGCTGAAGGAGCTACTAGCATGATAGAAAATGTAGACAGCACATAATGCTACACGTTTCTGCTTCATAAACAGTTAAAAGAATTAAATGCATGCCGGAAGGTAAAACTTACAGCTGCCGAATTTTAACGGACAGTCATGAGCATCCATAGGGAAATCTTCCAGCTGCATTGGGCACTCTGCCGAAATGGTCAGCCTGTACAAATAAAAAATGCAAGATCATGCTATGAAGCTCATAGGATGTTTTCTATGAAACAGAGTAGTATTACTTGCATATTTTTTTTACTGCAATGCTAAATATTCAGACATTTCCAAGGCAATTTTGCTAATGTTTTTACACATGGTAAGAAAGCAAAGCAATAAATAGCAGTCTGTATATATACAATTTCTCTGACATGGGCAAGCATTTGTGCTAGGCCATCTGTCCTTCTTTATCAAAGCATACTCACTGCTATATGTAGGTCACAGTGGGCAGGGGTATATAAAACTTTTTTTTGGCTCTCCCTTCCCAGACCATCAACCTTCTACAGATCCCTTCTGATTCATTTCTTCTCCCATTGGCTGGTAAGGCTGCTGTTCTACTTTCAGTACAAACTGGATGAAGAACCAAATCTCTGAGCTTAAATCCATCAATCTGAACTACCTGATTGCAGATTTCTACTGAAACCATGCTAACAGTGATTCTTTTCAAAGGATTTCTCCTTTCTTCTACTTTGTGCAGACATGGAGTTGATGTATGCGAGTTTGTGGGTGTGTGCGGAAATTGACCCCACCTACAAAAAATGATCGAAAAGAATTCTGACATCGGGTTGATTTTTTGACCATTTTTGTTTTCCTTGGCAAGTTTTAGTTCAATGTGGCGTAAGGCTCAATATAAATAATGTAAAAAATATGTTCCTATTGTGGTATTGCTGCACTTTAGTGGTTTTACTAATGTAACAAATATTTTCCTTTTGTGGTATCGCTGCACTTTAGTGGTTTTACTAATGTAAAAAATATTTTCCTATTGTGGTATCGCTGCACTTTAGTGGTTTTACTAATGTAAAAAATATGTTCCTATTGTGGTATTGCTGCACTTTAGTGGTTTTACTAATGTAACAAATATTTTCCTATTGTGGTATTGCTGCACTTTAGTGGTTTTACTAATTTTATTTAAAAATCAGATATTAATAAAACATCAAAAATATTGAAGTGTATTACTCAGTTCATTTTAAACACATTAATTAAGTTACCACTGGACACTGGAAGCAGTATATCACTGCTTATATTTAATAATTTTTTAGGTAGTTGTATCTACTATGACAACAGATCTAGAATCTGTGCTTTAGTATCAGTTTAGGCCCTTAGCAGAGGAATCTGAAACTTTGAAACTTTGAAGTGGCTGGCATTATCTGCATTGTCAGCTGGGGTAAGAGATGGGTGGAGATAATTTGTATTCCTTGTGTGAACAGATTATTTTTTCTCTCATTTCCACCAGCACCATGTGATTTGCTTGTCTGTATTTAAATTGTTAGGATAGAGATAGACTTTCTAGTTTTATCTATGGTCTGTAACCCTTGCAGAAATTCACCTTTCTTCATATGGGTAGATATGCTTGTAGCACTGCCATTCCTTCTTACCACTGCCTGACCTCATGGGGACTGGGTCTGCTAGTTGAATTCAACTTGTAAACAATTTTGTGCTAACATTTTTCTCATTCAAAATGCCTGTAAATATGCAGGCTGAAAAATGTCTCTCTATATTCTATTCTACCTCTTCATCTGGAGATTAAATGGATTAACAATTTTAAGTACATTTATAATTAAACTTATCTTACCATTTAAGTCAGTTTTGTGTGATTGTGTGTTTTTGTCTCTTTATCTGACATTAAAGCTATTAATTTATGGCATTTTTATAGTCTACATTGCTTTTTGGTTTCCCTGCTCAGCCTAGGTGTTTTTCTGAGTTTGTTGTAGTTAATTGCAACCACAGCCTGTGGAAATTAACCCAGACCCCCTTGGCAATTTACATCACATGACCAGTCTACCATCTCATTGTTGAAAGTGCTGCAAGCTTCATAACAAATGCATTTGGACTACATTTTTCCATTCAGAGAGTAGGTTCATAGGTTCATAGGTTCATACTAGGCTATCTGCCCTAGGGCATTTATAAGCCTAGCCCAGAGTTTTGTGACTTTCGCCACCCCTTTAGTTTGAAGGATACTATGCCCATTATTTAGCTGTGCCTCTGTCAAGCAGTGACACTGAGGTGATCCCTGGGGTATACCTGCGATCTCCCATCCATTGGTCAAGATTTCTCTTGAACAAAGCCAGCGAGCTGCACTGCCTCACATGTACCGGGATTTTGTTCCACAGCATAGGGAGTCTCTGGGTGATGAATCTGTCCCTCCAGCACGTCCTATTTATGACCGTGTCAAGGTTCAAGTCTCGTGCTCTTGTAGATCGGATGGATTTAGATTTTTTGAGGTGAAGCATGTTCATTAATTCCGGGTTGGACATGGCCTTGTATGTCAGGCACAGGTCACCTCTGAGCAGGCGGTAAGCGACTGAGTAGAGCTGGAGCTCCTTCAGTCGGGCAGCATAGGACATATTTTTGAGACACTTTATCCTTTTGGTGAGGAACTTTTGCGGCCTTTCCAGTTGCTGCAGGTGTCGGGTCAGATACATTCCAAATGGGGCGTTATACTCAATCATCGGTCTGATGAGTGATGAGTACAGGGGAATGATGACCTCCCTTGACCTAGATGTGAATCCCTTCATGATCAGGTGGGCAATGTAGAAGGTCTTCCTAACTACTTTGGCAACGTGGGTTTCAAATGAAAGGTTACTGTCAACCTGGGTCCCCAGATCCCTGATAACCTCTTCTGTGCTTAGTGGATTGCCACCTATATGGTAGCTGGGGGTAACCTTGTTTTTCCCGAAGGGTATGACTATGCATTTTTTAGCGTTTAACTTTAGGCCATGGCTTTGGCACCAGTTATCCGTTTCTATGAGACCCTTCTGAAGGATATCTGTGTCTGATGTGTTTTCAACTATGGCGCCCAGTTTGCAGTAATCTGCAAACTTTGTCAGCCATAATCCTCCTGTGCTTGCCTGTACTTCTGAAAAGTAGATGCCGAACAAGAGTAGGCCCAGGACCGAGCCCTGTGGGACACCGCTTGTGACAGGCTTGGAATCAGACATGGCGCCAGCAACTCTGACCCTGTGGGTTCTGTCACTTAGCCAGTTTGCAACCCATCTTGTGACGTATGGGTTTACATTTAAGCTGGTGAGTTTTTCTATGATGCCCGAGTGGGGTATTGTGTTGAATGCCTTTGCCAGGTCAAGGTAGACTGTGTGGACTGCCTTGCCCTCATCAATGGCCTTGGTGACTGTTTCAAAAAAGTCAACCAAGTTTAAGAGGCATGATCTGCCCTTGATAAAGCCAAATTGGGTTTGATCCAATGTCTGCAGGTCCCCTATGTCTTTATTTATGAGTTCCATTATGATCCTCTCCATAGCTTTGCAGACCAGGCTTGTCAAGCTGATGGGACGGTAGTTTCCAGGGTCAGTGGAGGCACCGCCTTTATGTAGTGGGACCACAGTTGCTGTACGCCACTCCTTGGGTACGTATCCTGAGGTGAGGCTAAGATTAAACAGCTGCCCTAATTGCGGGTTTAATTCCTCAATGAGTTCATGGAGCACACAACTGGGGACACCATCTGGTCCCATGGATGCTGTGTTTTTCGCCTTGGAGAGAGCTGTTCTCACCTGAGCATTTGAGATATTTGGGAGGCTACAATCCTCTGGTATAGATATTTCTCCTTTTGGGGAGAATTTGCACTGAACCTGTCAGCCAGTATGTTGGCAATGTCTGTAGGTTCAGTGATCTTTACATCATTTTGAACTAGTTCTGAGCATATCTGGGAGTTTCCTCCCAGGTTTCTAACATAACTAAAAAAGGCCTTGTGATTGTCTTTTGAGTTCTTGGTGATTTTTCTTTCAAAATTTGCCTTGGATGATTTTATGAGAGCTCTTAGTTTTTTACTTATAATGATCAAGGGTGTCTTCCCTTTTAGGGATTTTGCTCTATCTTGTAGTAGCTTTCTCCTTTTGTTGTAGAGCTTGTTTATGGCTGGGGTCCACCAGACTGGACGCTTGCCTTTGGTACAAAGTACATTTTAACTACATTTATAATTGCATTTATCTTACCATTTAAGTCATTTTGTGTGTGTGTGTGTGTGTGTGTGTGTGTGTGTGTGTGTGTGTGTGTGTGTGTGTGTGTGTGTGCGTTTGTGTGTGTGTGTGTGTGTGTGTGTGTGTGTGTGTGTGTGTGTGTGTTTCTCTCTTTATCTGACTTTAAAGCTATTAATGTAAGTCACTTTTATAGTCTACATTGCTTTTGGTTTCTTTGCTGGGCCTGTTTCTCTCCATATTATAGTCTACGTCTTCATCTGGAGATTAAATGATTAACAATTTTAAGTATATTTATAATCAGACTTATTACCATTTAAATCAATTTTGTTTGTTTGTTTTATTTGCTCTTTATCTTAAGTTAAAACTATTAACTTAAAGCAATTTTATAGTCTGCATTGCTTTTTGGTTCCTCTGCTGGGCTTATGTGCTCTTCTGAGTTTGATTCCCTTCCACTCTCCCTATTATTATTTTGGTTTTATACCTGGAGACTTTTGAGCAGCCTGCCCCTTCAGTATAGCTGGCCCTAGAGACTCCTCCCAGTCTTATGCCTGCTACTTATCTTACTGGTTACTGACAGAAAAACAATTGGTGAGGCCCTTCCCTTAGACTGTTAGTGTACTTTGAAATTACCTTGAAGTGTGTGTGTATTCTTCATTGCTGGCTTGCCTGCCTTTGAATTGCCTTACAATTACTCGTAGCTAGTTGTTAGACTTGTTTCTGGTACCTTTTCAGTTGTGGCTAACTAAAGAGTGTTTTTACATTATAAAGACTAGGAATGCAATTCTAGTGGGAGTAGAACGGTATCCTAGTCTGTCCGAGATGGAGGCATAAATTGAGAACTACTTGTTTTAGCTAGTTATTTGATTTTTTTCCAATACCTTTTCACTTTTCACTAACTAAAGTGTGCTTTTACATTAAGAAGGCTGGGACTGCAATTCTAGTAGGAGTAGAAAGGTAGCCTGGTCTGTCCAAGCTGGGAAACAAATAAGGGAGCTTAGAGTGACAATTACATGCTGTAACTAGTTGATACCTTATCACTTTTATATGTTCATAGATGTATACTAGGCTAAAGACTACTTTGGGCTTTTAACAGCCCAGCCATGCAACCCAAATGTGACCCAAAAAATTGATTTATATTTGATTTATAAGGGGTGACTTACTGACTGACTCTGTCCATCAGAGACATAGGAACCAGACCAGGGGTGAATTTCGGATTACCCATGCATTAGTCCAAGTTGTGTTTAAAATGGAATAAGAAGGAACTTGGCTTCATATGGATGGGGAACCTGTTCCAGAGAATGGGAATTCTCTGAGAAGCATATCTGCTCCTCCAGCATGTTTTATTTATGTTGCAAGCAAAATTTAGGACTTTTAGTCTAGTAGATCTGATGCTGTATGTTTTGCAGATGTACAAAAGAGTCATCAAAACAGGGTCCAGGGATGCCTTGTTAAGCCAGGCAAAGAACACGTCTCAGAGGTCAGCATGATACCAAGTAAGGAGACAGGGCTTTCAGGTGGTCAGTGTAGGACACTGTATTTACTCTCTGCATTCTTTTGTAAGGAACCTTTGTGGATGCTCCAGTAGAATTTGTCTGGTTAGGTACATACCAAAGGAGTCATTATTCTCTATGATGAGCCCGATGGGGAACAATTACAGTGATATGATGACCTCTCTGGACCTAGATGCAATGCCTTTGGTTATAAGTTGAGCAACATAGAAGGATTTTATTACTACCTTGGACACATGTTGTTCTAAGCCTAGGTTGTTATCCACATGATTTCCCAGATCCCTGACTACTGAATCAATGTTTAAAGGTAATTTATTGATAAATAGTTAACTGGAGTGACGGACTTTCCCGCCAAAGGTACTATAATGCATTTCTTGGTAATAAGTTTTAAGCCATGGCTTTAGCAGCAAGCATTTATCTGTATTAGACCTTCATGAAAGCATTTTCTTATTGGGGGGGGGGATTCAATGACTGCTCCCAGTTTTCAATTATCTGAGAACTTGGTTAGCCAGAGGCCTTTGACATTGGCTTTGATATCTGAGAAGTAGATGCCAAAGAGGAGTGGGCCTAGAACAGAGCCCTGGGGAACTCCGCTAGTGACTGGTCTCTTTGTGGAGGTAGCCTCACTAATTTTAACCTCATTGGTCCTATTAGTGAGCCACCTAGCTATCCAGAGTGTTATAAAGGGGTTTATACCTAGTTCTATAAGTTTGTTGACAATACTTGAGTAGGGTATTGTATCAAATGCTTTAGCCAGATCTAGGTAGGTAGCATGCACCAGTTTTCTCTCATCCTTTGCCTTAATGAACTTTTCAAAGAAATCCACCAGATTCAGTAAGTATGACCTTAGTTTGACAAAGCCAAACTGGGATGGATCCAGTGTCTTGAGGTCTCCTATGTCCTTGTTGATAGTTTCCATGATAATTCTTTTCATGGCTTTGCAAATAAGATTAGTCAGACTAATGGGTCTTAGTTTCCAGGCTTTGTTGAAGGTCCTATCTTATGGAGGGGGATGACAATCGCAGTCCTCCATTCATTTGGCACAAAGCCTATTTAAAACTATACTTAAGTAATGGCTCTTGAGGTCCTGATAAGACATATTTTAGACTATTCAAGAGGCATTCTGTGATATTATCAGGGCCCAATGAGGCTGTGTTCTTTGCTTTAGTGAGTGCAGCCAGTATATACTCCCTAGTTATAGTTGGAGGGGTTATGCTTGAGGCTATTATTAGGGGATGGTTGGGAGTGAGAGGGGAATAAAGTTGGAACTGAATTTGTCTGCTAACAGGTTCATTATACCACCAGGCTCAGTGAATGTGGCACCATTAACCACCAGTTCAACACATTGCTGTGTTTTGTCTTTGAGGATTCTGACACGGCCGTAAAAGGCCTTATGGTTATCTTTCATCTGGGAGGATATCTTAACCTAAAAGATAGCTTTGCTTGACCTAACTAAAGTGTGTTTTTACATTAAGAAGACTGGGATTACTATTCTAGTGACAGTAGTAAAGTAGCCTGGTCAGTCCAAGATGGAAAATGCACAGGGAAGCATAAAGTGAATTTCTTGTTACAGCTAGTTATTTGATTTGTTTCAGACACCTTTTCACTTTTGTCTACCTAAAATGTATTTTTACATTAAGAAGGCTGGGACTGCATTTCTACTGTGAGTGAAAAAGTAGCTTGGTCTGTCCAAGTTAGGAAACTCTCAAGGGAGTTTACAGTAACAATTACTTGTTGTAGCTAGTTGTTACATTTTCACTTTTGCCCAACAAAGTGTGTTTTTAAACTAAGATCACTGGAACTGCTATTTTGGTGGCTGTGGTAAAGTGGCCTGATCAGTCTGAGTTCTGAAACACACAGGGAGGCTTAAACTGAGATTGTTTCATAAGCCAGAGGGATTTGAATGGACTTAGTTGGGTATTAATCTGCACTTGGGAGCTACTTTTGCTGTGCTTTTACATTAAAAAGTTCCAAGATCATGCATCTTCTGGCAGAAGGTGATTATCTAGTCTCTATGAGTTGAGACACAATCCAGGATGCATAAAGTGTATTCGTTCATTGGTCAGAGGGCACAGGAGTTTGTTTTCAGCTTTTTCTGTATACTATAAATTAGGCAAATTTTCTGGAGCTGTTCACCACTCAGTGGTAGTTAGCAGTACACTGTATAGTAGCAAACCTATAAAGAAAGTACTTAGGACATTAACCCGAAACACAGAAAGGTTTTGAAGCTCACAGGTACCAATATGATTCTATCATAGTTCATGTGGGTGTAAATGACCTGAGGCATTCCTGTACCTAATGGTTAGTTGCCTTTCTGGAGCTAGGATCTGCAATATCAAGCACACATTCACTCAAGTTACTGCATCACAGGTACCAATAAGATTCTATCATAGTTCATGTAGGTGTAAATAACCTGAGGCATACCTATACCTAATGGTTAGTTGCCTTTCTGGAGCTAGGATCTGCAATATCAAGCACACATGCACTCAAGTCACTGCATCACAAGTACCAATATGATTCTATCATAGTTCATGTGGGTGTAAATTACCTGAGGCATACCTGTACCTAATGGTTAGTTGCCTTTCTGGTGATAGGATCTGCAATATCAAGCACACATGCACTCAAGTCACTGCATCACAGGTACCAATATGATTCTATCATACTTCATGTGGGTGTAAATGACCTGAGGCATACCTGTACCTAATGGTTAGTTGCCTTTCTGGAGCTAGGATCTGTAATATCAAGCACACATGCACTCAAGTCACTGCATCACAGGTACCGATATGATTCTATCATAGTTCATGTGGGTGTAAATGACCTGAGGCATACCTGTACCTAATGGTTAGTTGCCTTTCTGGAGCTAGGATCTGCAATATCAAGCACACATGCACTCAAGTCACTGCATCACAGGTACCAATATGATTCTATCATAGTTCATGTGGGTGTAAATGACCTGAGGCATTCCTGTACCTAATGGTTAGTTGCCTTTCTGGAGCTAGGATCTGCAATATCAAGCACACATTCACTCAAGTTACTGCATCACAGGTACCAATAAGATTCTATCATAGTTCATGTAGGTGTAAATGACCTGAGGCATACCTATACCTAATGGTTAGTTGCCTTTCTGGAGCTAGGATCTGCAATATCAAGCACACGTGCACTCAAGTCACTGCATCACAGGTACCAATATGATTCTATCATAGTTCATGTAGGTGTAAATGACCTGAGGCATACCTGTACCTAATGGTTAGTTGCCTTTCTGGAGCTAGGATCTGCAATATCAAGAACACATGCACTCAAGTCACTGCATCACTGGTACCAATATGATTCTATCATAGTTCATGTGGGTGGAAATGACCTGAGGCATACCTGTACCTAATGGTTAGTTGCCTTTCTGGAGCTAGGATCTGCAATATCAAGCACACATGCACTCAAGTCACTGCATCACAAGTACCAATATGATTCTATCATAGTTCATGTGGGTGTAAATTACCTGAGGCATACCTGTACCTAATGGTTAGTTGCCTTTCTGGTGATAGGATCTGCAATATCAAGCACACATGCACTCAAGTCACTGCATCACAGGTAACAATATGATTCTATCATACTTCATGTGGGTGTAAATGACCTGAGGCATACCTGTACCTAATGGTTAGTTGCCTTTCTGGAGCTAGGATCTGTAATATCAAGCACACATGCACTCAAGTCACTGCATCACAGGTACCGATATGATTCTATCATAGTTCATGTGGGTGTAAATTACCTGAGGCATACCTGTACCTAATGGTTAGTTGCCTTTCTGGAGCTAGGATCTGCAATATCAAGCACACATGCACTCAAGTCACTGCATCACAGGTACCAATATGATTCTATCATAGTTCATGTGGGTGTAAATGACCTGAGGCCTACCTGTACCTCACTGCACTAGATGAAACGGGACATTATGGACCTCTCTGAATATGTGTCACAGATGGGTATACGCCTTGCATTGAGCAACATTCTACCTTCACCATGGATGATGCCATAGTATGAAAAGAAAATGACTGACTTTAAAAATTGGCTTAACTTCTGGTATTACTCCAGGGGAGTTCAATATCTATCAACATGGGAGGACATGGTTACCAGACCACTTTGCTTTGCCAAGGATGGTCTCTGCACTCGTCTCTCCTGGGCTTTTGGATATTGGCTAAAACTGTATTCACCCCCTTAGGGCTTTTTTAGGCAATATCAAAATGACAAAACTACCAACATAGCCAAAAAAAAAAAAAACTCAAAGCAACCTAATGGTGTTATTGCTCAGTGCTAGGAGCATAAATAAGAAACTCCACACCCTACAAGCTCTCCTCACTCTGGAAAATGTAGACATGTGTGATGTTACTGAGACTTGGATTAAAACCACAGAATCTGTTCCAGCAGTGGAACAATACAGTGCCTTCCACACATTTAGTTCAACAGTAGCAGACAGGTGCTAAAGGTGGAGGTGTCTCAGTCCATGTTAGCAGCAAATGCAACTTTAGGTTGGTTAAACATGATGATGCCCTTGGGTTCAGGCACATGCAAGTCTCCAGAAACAAGGTTCTATACCATGTACTGTCCAGTACTCTGTTCATGGCATACTTTAACTACCCCTCTTAAGTTTCACTCTCGAGGTGAACTTCTTGGTATTCATGTCTCAAACACAGGGCAAGTGGGTTATGTAGAACACAGACCACAATGCTGTGAAACTGGGAAAAAAGATAAACATGTTAATAGCTTCCCTGGCATGAGACTCAATCATAACTTGCTTAAATCATAAGTGTTGTTATGATCAGATCTCATGTTAGGTAATTACACTGAACAGCTTCAGCCAGCAAAAACAGGGACAAAAGTAAAACCGCTCCATTTCTACCTGCTGTTCATGCCTCTTAACTGTTCCTGAGTTTACCTCATGTTTTTTGATCTGTCCCTCGTATTTTTTTTTTATTTTCTGGCAAATCACTGAAGATTAGCATCTGTCATAAATGCCAGATGTTTGAGTTTCATACTTCATATTGCTCAGAAAATGCATATTGAAAAGCTTTTGTCATATTAATTTATGCAAACAAGTGCAATATGTATCACCCCCTTCTTCTGCAACTGAAATTGGAGTCAGATGGCTCATTTATAAGTTATCAATGGCACACAGCCTACAGAAAACTTCTTTAAATAGTGTTTCCTTGATAATACAGCTATGATTTTTTTTCCATTCACTTCATGTGCCCAACAGGTGTGTAGTTATGATTTTATATTCAAGGATGTAGGGAGACATTTCAGTTTTTAACTCTAGCTGAAATGGCTAACTTCCCACCCACAACAAACAAGTGCAATCTTACACACACACACACACACACACAAAAGCACACACAAACACACACACGTAGATGCACAATTCATCTAACATTTAAAAAGGTAACACTCCCTATTTCACTGTAAAATCTATCCCAACCTCCTACATCAAATCACCACTTCCTAAACTGAAATCCTGTTCTCCTTCATTTGACAATGTTCTCCAGATGGCTGCCAAACCATAGCTTATCCTGTGTCTCATCTATCAAGGAACTACATGTTCCTTCTCTGTGGAAAAGAATCTTCATCATCACCCTTCATAAAGGAGGAACCTCATCTGATATAACCAATTTCAGATATATTAACATATTGTCTTCTTTGTCAAAAATTCTGAAGAAGTACATTCACAAGCAATTTCTTCAACATATTTTTCAGGAAATGCTCCTGACCCAAACACAGCATAGTTATAGACCTGCCCATAGCACTACCATGGCCTTATTAACTTTCACAGACACTATTAACAAAGCCAGACATGATGGTGGACTGGTTTCCTCTGTATTCCTTTATCTCTCTAAAGCTTAGGATCTAGTCTGTCACCAAAAACTCCTCCATCAACTGCCTTCCCTCAGGCTATCACAATCCCCAGTACTATTGTTTAACAACTACTTAAGCAATAGATACCAGTCTTTTAAATGGCTCTCCACATTTCTCCCTTTCTTCTTGTCAGTTCTGTGTGCCACAGGGTTCCATTCTTAGCCCTCTACTCTTTAATATATATACACTACCAATTTACATAAATCCTGTCAGTGAGGTTCCCTCATACAATACACTGATGATTGTACCCTAATATGCATTTCTGACAACCTAATATACCTTCAGAGAATTACTCAGGAAGCCATTATCTCTGTTGAAAGTTGGTTAAAGGATAACCTCCTACGAAATCCACCCCCAAAATTATTAGTTATTTCTCTTTTTTCCAAAATCCCATTTCTCTAAAAAAAAATAACAGTTTTAAAATTTCTTCCTTAAATAACAGTGTGATTGAAGTTATCTCAGATAACAAAAAAAGAAAAAATACTTGGCATGACAATTAATGACATACTTAAATTCATTTTACACATCTACAATAGCATCAAGAAAACCCATAAGAAAATAGGCACCCAACAAAGAGTAAAGAAATTCCTTACAGACTCTGCCAAGGTAACTGTTACTTTTTAAGGTCTATCCTTTGTGAAGCCCCCATCATAACCAACCTACAAGAATCACTTAGTTCTAAACTTGAATAGTGCTATAACAAAGTCACTAGATTTGCTTGTAACAAGCCTTAGTAACCAACTACTGTTTAGCACTGAAAAAAAACTTAACTGGTTCAAGCTTCTTCACTACCTGTCTTATACTCAACTCACCTTAACCCATAAAATTATCCATATCCCATCTGTCTGCCCAGCAATTAGACCCCTACTCCAATACTATCCTAAAAATCATCCTCTTTAGTCAAACAATAAACAAATTCTTATAATCTATAAACCATAAAGGGCTAATGGGGCCAGTCTCTTTTCTAATAGTGTAGCTAAAGCTTGGAATAAAATTCCTGTATTAGTCAGGACTATCACACATCTTCATATTTTCAAACCATTACTAAAAGACTTCCTCTCTACCTCTTGGCTTTGTCCCTGCTCCTCCTCTGGGACATCTTTCATCCCTTTAAAGCACTAAACTACTTAACGTGCTTATCCCTTCTAAATGCTCACTTTATTGTACTTCTTAAACTATTATACCTAACTTTAATTAAAACCAAATGAATATTCCATCTCTTCTCTATTAACACTCAGACTTCCTCATCTCCTCTAATACCTCCCTCTGCTGTATTTCTTAAATTACACCCACCTATATTACACACCACTCCTCTCTGTAAAGTCTTAGTACAAGGTTTGTAAATGTAATGTTTGTGAATATCAACATAAAATTTGTTATGCTATTATACTATGTACACTATGATGACCCACCACTGGACCAGTAAGCAAGGAGCCTCAATCCTCACCACTGGCACCAGTGGGAGATGTACACTGAGAGGATGACAAGGTACACACACAATATTTCCAGATGCAGCTTTCTGCATCAAGTGCAACTTCCCTTAAGAGCACACAGAGGCCACAGTTAGTCTGGAGCTGGTTTCTCCTTCTTTCTCCAGATCCTCAATAAGACATGTCCCAGTGGCACAGATATAGGGTTGTGATCTCAGCTGAGTGGCCAAGCCAAGACCTCCAGCACTCTCTCTGTCCAACCAGTGTTTAGTGCTCCTGCCCAAGAAGCTGACACACACATTCTTTGAGGTTTGAATTATGCACACACACACACACATGGGAAAGGCTGGCACAGGCTTACTAGCTATGCCCTCTTTTGCCCAGACTACAAGGTACTAATCACTGCCACCAGCCAGCTCCTTATTAGCTACTTTAAGGCCCTTAACAAAAGGTGTCCAATCTTCCTCTGTAATGTTACTATTAATAGAAATGGTAGTTTGACCAAGAGCAAGGCTATTAGGAGTGGCCTACACAATGTAGGTACATAAATATGCAAGTACTCTCATAACTTAAATATCTCTACATAGATCAGCCACAATGAAAGGTTTAAATATATTTAATAATAAATAATAAAAGAACAATACAATACTAAATATGTATTTACAGTGATTTCAGAGTTCAAAATCGCAGGAAATATTTAAAATAACATTGTAGGACAGTCTCAAATAAATAAAGAAAAATAACTAAACTAAGCTTTGCTATATTCCTGACTATATCTAAAAGAGTTATTATTTCCTAGACACTTACTTACAGAGCAAGGCAGATGTGATGAATGGATCTTCTCTAGTTGTTGTTGTCAGGTCAAAGACAGAATACAGAAAGCTGTGTCTCTCTCAGAGAGTTCTCAAATTAATATCTCAAATATTACTGCTGGGCTAGCTTGCAGAATTACATAATTTCTTGTCATCTGACTTCTAGTCCCCAGGCTGAAAATAACCATTGATGGCAGCTGGTAACATTTAGCATCTGCCTGTAAGAGTCAGCTTGTAAAATAAAACAATAAAACCCTTCCAAAACAATACAGAAAGCCTCTCAGCACAGACTTTGTATCTCTGGCCTAGCCTATAAAGTAATTTAATTTCAGCTATTTTTCTAAAATTTACTAGACTGAGGTTAACCTCCTGTATCCTAGTTTCCACTGTTAAAATACATGCACCTAAACAATTACAATGGTGCATGTACATTTCCATTCTTTTCCAGCAGGGTACACTGTGAATACATTTCAAGCACTTTTCAAAACCTTTTCAACACACACTTGTGTACTAGCAGTTTGATATACACATGACATGCAGTGCTAATACATTTGTAACACAAGCATCTTATATAGATCATGTTGATGTTCACAAATGACATATAATTATTTACAAAATTCCAGATAGCTGTGCTGGTAGTATCTCCCTTTGTCACACTCCCCACCCCCAAAGACTCAAGCTAGTTTTTCAAGTGACCCTTGAGAAACACTTGAGAGGGATGAGCCTATCAGGGAATACATTACCCCATTCTCTGTCTTGAGATTTCAGGTGCCTTGGCATTGTAGAACCCAGTACAGTGCTGCACTGTCATATCATATGCCTGCAATCCTAGGCTCCAAATTGTAATCTGTGTTTTTGCTGGCTGGCTCCCTGTAGCCATATATCCCCCTCAGACTCCTCCTGCCCTCTAATGCAGATACTCAGCACAAGGACCTCTCTGCCATGGTAAGGTTTCATCATATTAACATGGTACAATTTGTACACCTACCTCCTGCCTAGCAGTTCTACCATGTAGTAAACATCACTGACCTTCCTTACTACTTTGAAAGGACCCTCCCAAGCTGCCTGCAGTTTATTTTGTCTGACAGGAAAGAGAACCATTACCTGCTGCCCCTCAGCATACTCTCTAGTTTGAGCATTCCTGTCATACCAGGCCTTTTTCTGCCGTTGGGCTTCTGTCAGGTTCTCCTGGGCCAAGCCCATGAGTTCTCTGAGCCTTGTCCTGAGGTTTAGGACATATGCCACAACAGACTCCTTGTGGAATTCACACTCACCTTCCTATTCATCATGAATCAAATTTAGAGGTCCCCTCACCCCATGCCCATACAGCAACTCAAAAGGTGAAAAACCTGTGGATTCCTGGGACACCTCTCTGTAAGCAACAACAAATGGGGCAAATATTTGTCTCTCTCCCTCTTAAACTGGTCTACAAAGGCCTGTAGTATGGTCTTTAGTGTAAAGTTTAACCTCCCCACAAGACCATTAGTCTGGGGATGGTAGGGGGTGTCCTTTAGGTGCTTCACCCCACAGTGCTTCCACAGACAAGCCAGCAGGTCTGACATGAAATCAGCACCTCTGTCAGTCAGTATTTCTTTTGGGAAACCTACCCTTTTCTGCCTCAGTGGAGGACAGGGCCACCATCTCAGAGTATCTTGTAGCATAATTGACTACCACTAAGATATACTTCTTCCCTGTGAAACTTGGGGTACTCAGAGGCCCCCACAATATCCATAGCTGCCCTCTTAAATGGCTCCTCAATCATAGGCAAAGGCATGAAAGAAGCTTTCACCTTGTCTCCTTCCTTGCCCAACTTTTCTCACTGTCCTGCTGTACCCTGTTACATCTCTGGAAATCTGAGGCCAAAAAAAGTTCTGTATAATACGTCACTTTGTACGCTTTATGCCCTCTAGCCATCCCTCAGTGGTCCACTCTCTATACAGTAACACTTGGTCCCAGTGTATAGATTCCCCCTTTCCTTAAGAATCAGGCAGGGGCAGCACATGCTATAGGACTGCATCCCCCCCACCTAGAAATGAAGAAGAAATGGGAAATAAAACAAACTGAAAAATAAAATGAATGAGTCCCAGAACTCCACGTATGCATGCTTGGAGTTCCTAGTACTCTCTCTCAGAACTTCAGATTGCTCTGCCAGGCAGTCCTGATAAGGAAGAATGGCATCTCTGCCCAGCAGCCCATAAGTCTGTGCAGTGATGATGACCACAGAATAGAACAACGCTGGACTGCATCATCAGCAGGCTGGGGCTTCCAGCCTACTCTCACGGGAAGCCAGCATCGTCGGCAGGCTGATGATGGAGACTGCCGAACTAATTCAGGCAAGGAAGGAGAAGTGTGTGTAATGCCCCTGTTGCTATATACTGGTAGCTAGAGAGAACACATCGTGGTGGGTAGAGAATATGTCAGGCTTGAACCCTGTACCTTGGATGCAAGTGGCAAGGGCCTGAATTCCCTACCCACCACCATTTGTAAAAAAAAATTTGCAGATATTTGCCTCATATTTGTTCTGTTCCTCATAAAATCTGTGGTTTCTGTATGTTTGTTTTTCCATGTACAGTTAGTAGAGCAGTGGTGCACTGGTAGCATTATTGTCTGACAGCTACAGGTTCTCTGGTTTGATTCTTGGTCGGGGTACCTTCTGTGTGGAGTCTGAATGTCCTCCCATCTCATATTTGTTCTGTTCCTCATAAAATCTGTGGTTTCTGTGGTTTGTTTTTCCTTACACAGTCAGTAGTGCAGTGGTGCACTGGTAGCAATGTTGCCTGACAGCTGCAGATTCTCTGGCTTGATTCTTGGCTTGGGTGCCTTGTGTGTGGAGTCTGCATGCCCTCCCATCTTACAAAGACATGTGTCTGCATTGTTTCTCCCTGGGCCTCTGCTGAAAATTGACTTTTGTTCCAAGTCAGACTTTCCTGGTTAACAAATGTTAAATATATAAAAATAACAGGCATTTGAATTTCAGACTTCATATTCTTCAGAAAGTACATGGTAACACAAAACTTTTTATTCTAGCAATTTTCTAAGTTTATAACACGGGTATTTGACATTTGTCCCTATTTTTGGGACTGTATCCCCCATTATTGGTTTTGTCTAGGTTTTTTGTGCTAAGGTTGAGAGCTATGGGTGAGAACTGAATTCGCTGAATATGTTTGGGGGCTGTATTTCCCCATTATTGTCTTTGCTCAGGTGTTTTGTGCTAAGAGGTTGACAGCTAGGGTGAGAACTGAATTCACTAAATGGTAGCCATTTAAGTTTGTCTTCCTCTCTTTCAAAAACAGCTGATTTGGCATAGTGGTAAGTTGCTCTGACTGTTTTGCACAGGGTCCTGGGTTTAAGACATGGCAGTAAAATGTATGGTGGTAATACAGCATTTTATTCTAGCAACTCTCCAACATTATATAAGCAATGTTTAAAATGCGTCCCTGGATTTTGGGCTTTTGCCCCCACAAAAATAAATGTTGGCTTTTTCCAGATTTCTTGTGCTGCAAAGTTCAGAGATACGGCTGAGTGCTGAGTAGATTTTACAAGGAGCTGAGAGTTGCATGGGAACAAAAGTTTAGTGCTGCTTATGCTGAGTCAGCTTGCATTGTTAATAGCACAACAGGTAGTGTACTTGCTTTTGATGAAGAAGGCTGTGGGTTCTACTCCCACAGTAGGTAGATGCATTGCTCATACTGTACTGTGTTGTAAAGGGGTGGATGCTGCAGTCCTTTTGGCGACTATACCAAGTAACTATGAACCTGTTATCAATTTGCCATCCATTCCCTATTGCGATATTACTAGCTTATCATTTTTTAATGCAACATAGGCAATTTATTCCTCAAGGGCAACAGGCATTTTATTTGTAGATGAAACAATGACATATAAAGTTGTTTGCTAGCAGCAACCTCTTCATTAGTTACAGATTTCTTTAATGTGGAGTTTAGATGACTTTTACTTCTTCAGAGATTGTGCATATTTACTGATACTGGTGGACTGTAGAAGTCTGAGTAGGCTTTTATGATGGAAATGTTCTGAATTGGGCAGTTTTGTCATTATTGGTGCATGCATTTTGTTTCATTGTTTACTGGAAAAATGTTCAAAACAATACATTTAAAATGCCCTCTAACAACTGTATTGTATTGTACAAGGAATATAATTTAAAACAATCAGGAAGGTGTATCAAAGAGCACATGTATGTTTTGTGTTCAAGGGGCCTATGATTTGAAAACAGCCCAAAGTTAATCTTTATCTGCCACTGGCAAAATGCATTTTCTTTGAATGTGGGTTTCAATGCTGTTTCAATGAATGTGAGTTTCAAGGGCAGAGAAGTTTTAATGCTAAGTCTATTTTCATTGTGAGACTGCATTGCTTTGTTCAGCAGATATCTATTAGTGTTTGTGCTGTAAAATGCAAAATAAAACGTTCAAATGAAATCCAAATCATTGCAGAAGTAAAGCAGTATGCACATTACAGTGTTTATGGTAAATTGGGCAAAATAACCAAGGAATGGGACATTGGAATGGCTGCAGGGGGGAGGCTCCATTCGACCATGATTTTGTGAGGAGGGAAGGGCAGCAAACTCAAAGACAGCCCTGGCTGAACTATACCTCTCAACTGTCCAGATTTTTGCTTCTTATTTTTGGTTTGTTCCTCATAAAATTTGTGGTTTTCTGGCAAATCATTTAGGAATGAAGTCACTAAATAATGACAAACAATGAGTTTAAGACATCATAACCTTCAGAAAAATGCATGCTAAAGCAATATCTGTTATTCTATCAACTGTCTTGAGTTTATACAAGAGCAATTTTTAGTACTGTTTGTATGTTACACCAGATATGTTTGGCCTTGTCCAGATTTCCTGCATTAAGAGGTTGAGAGGTCCATGCAAATAAATTGCTTTATAGAATTAGGAATATCCAAACCTCTCAACTGTCCCCAATTTTGGCTGAAAAATGTTGCTCTCCCTTAATAATCCCTCTGCAAAATGGCAGTTTTGGAAGAAAACATGGAGGGTTTACAATTATAAATAACTGTAATGATCAGAGTTATAGATTACTTTTATTTCAGAAATGCATGTAGATGCTCTTATTTTGTCAGCTGCTCAAGTTAACAGTACTAATATTAAAAAAAGTGTCCCTTCTTTGACAGGTTCCCAGCTGTATATATTTTTTGCATCACATTCTTGGTCCATTTTTCATAAAATTGAGGTTTTCTGGCAAATTAGTGGCAAATCATTAAAGATTGAAGTTAGAAAATAATGGCAGGCATCTGAGTTTCAGATTCCGTGCCCTTCAGATAATTCATACTAATGCAAGACCTGCTACTAGTCTATTATCTTTCTAAGTTTATAAGAGCAATATTTAAAATTGTTCTTATTTTTGGGCCTATGTGTCCCACTTCTGTGTATGGCTTTGTCCAAATTTCTTGCTCTGAGGTTGAGAGGTATGAGCCATCAACGTCAGCCAGAGACATTTCAAATTGTGACTTACTTGTTGCACCCCATTCCCCACTATAGAGGCTTTGAATGTGTCCAAGCAAGGCAAGGAGCAGTTATGCAGTGCAAGCGTGCAGAGTATTCCCCCATCCAAGGTAGACCACAATTACAACCATGGCTTTTCATCTGCCCTTGATTTTGCAGAATGTTCTGGTTTTCTGTCATATTTTTAGACTGTTGATTTATGCTTCTTATTATTCAGAAAATGCATGCTGTTGCAGTGCCCTGTTGTGCTGTGTTTAATTAGAAATGCTTTAATGACCATCAGGTAAGCTTGTCGGAGATTGTAAGATGCAAGTAAGCTTTAATAAGCATACTGTTAATGAATTACCAACATTGAAACCCTTTTTGTTGTTGCCATGCAGAGAATATTTACATAACTAGATAACGTATAACCTTAGGCATTGAAATGCATATGACAGTATTTGTAATAAAGGACAGGATTACAGTATTTTCAGAAGCTCGTTAAATTTATTGGAGACTTGTAGTCATCTTTGCAGGCTTTACCTGTAAACTAAATAGAATGCCAATCTATCATGTGTGGTCCATAACTTGTGCAGTAATCCTTTAAGCAATTTATCTTGAGCTTGTTTCTTGTTTGCTGTTCATTTTTTACATTGATCATGTCTTCCCCATGAAACAAGTAGATAGTTGTTGTTAGGCAGCAGGTCTTTTTTGGATAAGAAACATTTTTACAAGTGGGGGTATCACAGAGATTGCTACATTCAGCATGTTACTTGGTAATTTTATAAAGCTGAATATAAATTATTATTAGAACTGCTTTTGATTGGCATTCCAGTAATGTATTTAAAAAGTAATTTATTTTTTCATGCCTTACAACCTTTGTGTTTTCATCTAGATATTAAGTAAGTTGTCATGTAGCCAATGCATTAATTTTTTTTCTTCTACAGTTCATTTTGTCTTGATTGGACTCTTGTAATGACAGTTTGGCACCCAGGACGGCATATTTAATTAAAGTTCCAGTTGTTTTGGTTTTGAGCATAGCTCCACCCTTTCTAGTTGGCCACACCCCTTCACATTGGCCACACCCATTCAGCTGTCTCCTGCAGCCCCCCTTTAATTTGAAGTCACGCGCCGCCACTGGAATCAGGTGCCTCACTAGTGACTTCCCTCAAGCCTTGTAATGTAGGATCTGAGAGCTGAGACTGTCTCAACTCTCTCTTTGTAACCTTTCCCAGCTCCTCTTACATAGAAAGTCTGGTATCCTCTGACATCGGTGCCTCACTGTCAGCCTGGGTACTACAACTCACCTCTGCCCTTGCAGTCATTCTGTCCAAGGGAACAACAGTACCCACAAGCAGCTGTGGCTCACCTTCAGTCTCACTGATACAGGGTAGCTCCCTCCCTGAAGTAGCCAACTTGTCAGTCCTGGCTTTAAGTGTGCAGTCTGTCTGGGTCCCCCCAAGCTACCAGACCAACATGCTTGTCTCCAAGCCTGAGTGCATGTAACTGCATTCACACAAGATACTGCATTATCAAAAGCACTCCCTATCAGGACATCTGCAGGGATATCCTCAAACACACCTACTTGCTTGCTTCCTTTTTCATCCTCCCAGTCAAGGTGAACCCTAGCCAAAGGTATTTGAAATGGTTGTCCCTCCTAAAGCTCTTACTGGAGTAGACTGCCCAAACAAGTAGTGCTTCTCTTTAACCATTGTAAGCTTCACAATGGTTAGGTCAGAGGCTGTTTTTTTATTAAGATAGGATACAACATCTTGTGGTAGTTTGGTACCCTTTTTGTCTCTGGACAACTTACTGCTGGCATTCTTGCATTCCCACGTACTTGCTCTCCCATCTTTTGTTATCCACCTTGCCTCCGTGGTCATCTATATGCTCCATGGCCCCAGTGGGTGCATTTAAAACATTTAAACCTTGGTTCTGGCCATATCACTGAACTAGTGGCTTCTCCTGCTAATGGCGGACTCTGTTAGGGTGATTTAGGCTGCCCAACATATGTTCCCTTAGACCCATGAGTAGCACTGGGTATCCCTTTCCTGATCAGTGATGCCCTGCTTGCTAGGTATAGGTCTCCCTTTTTCCCGACTCATTAGCAGTATAACATTCCCTGTCTACTAACCAGATTCTCATCTCCTCAGGCAAACTGCTAAGGGCTTGTTCCCTAACCAAAATGTCTGACAGCCTTTGAAAAGTGGTGACATGACAACTACTCACCTATCTATGAAAATAAGCATTTAACTCAGCACTATATTCACACACACACTTTCATCTGCCTTGCATCAATGCTTATGAAACTTTTTTCTCTAAGCTTCGGGTGTTAACTTAAAACACTCTAATAAACAATTTTTAACAGTATTAAAATTTAAACGATTAGTATCAGTCAATTCAGAAATAGCAACTGCAGCTTTACCATGGAGTAAGGAGGTCAGGAAACATACCCAGAGCCCTTGGCCAGCATTATACTGTTTACATACCCTTTCAAACATATGAATAAATATATCAAAATTATCACCCTCTGTAAATTGTGGAAGAAATTTACTGACCTTTGTTGCTTCTGGGGTTCAGTTATTCCCTTCCCCATTACCTCTGTGACCCTGGTGAAGAGTCAGCATTACATTTTCATGTTGCCCCTGCCTCTCATTTTCTTCAACCTCCAAATGTCCTAGTCTCTCATTTTATTTGGCCTTCGGCTGTCTCAGTCTCTCTGCTGATTTTAATTCCATTTTGTTCTGTTTCTCCTTTTCTTCAGCCTCTAAATGGCACAAGCTCTCTGCTGACTCTATTTCCAAACATTTGGCCTCCAGTTCAAGTCTCTTTAACTCCAGACAGATGTTTAAGTCCTCTGAGGCAAGGTTGAACTATCCATTTTCTGAGAGTTGTACATACCCAAGGCCAATCTGCTTGTCCTCCTGGTTGCTGGTCTATGATCCATCTGTGACTAAGGCTGCAATCATTTCTGCTTTAATCTGGTTGGCATGCCCAGTCCTTTATTTTGGCACATCTCAGCCAACTGGCTCTTTGTCAGCTTGCCAAACTCCTCTGCTGACATCCTTGCCTGCTCTCCCTGACTAACTAAGCTAACAAAAATAAATAAATAAAACCATTGCTATGTGAAACTGAATGTTCACTGTGTGACTGCTTGAGAGTAAAAACACCTTCTTTAGTGATCACTGTTTTGAGGCTACAGGAGTTCAATATCCACACAACTGAATTCTAAAATGTGATGTTATAGTCCCACCACTGCCAACCAATAAATGTGATGATTCACCACTGGACCAGTAATCAAGGAGCCTCAATCCTCAACACTTGCACCAGTGGGGGATGTACACTGAGAGGATGACAAGATACACATATAGTATTTCCAGATGCAGTTATCTCCATCAAGTGCAATTTCCCTTAAGAGCACACAGAGACCACAGTCAGTCTGGAGCTGGTTTCTCCCTCTTTCTCCAGATCCCCAATAAGACTCCCCAGTGACACAGTTATAGGGTTGAGATCTCAGCTGAGTGGTCAAGCCAGGACCTCTAGCACCCCCTCTGTCCAACCAGTGCTAGATGTCCTGCCCAAGTAGCTGACACACACACTCTCTGAGGTTTGATTTACACACACACACACACACACACACACACACACACACACACACACACACACACACACACACACACACACACACACACACACACACACACACACACACACATACACACACACACACATGCAACGACACACACACACACACACACACACACACACACACACACACACACACACACACACACACACCTGGGAAAGGCTGACACAGGTTTACTAGCTATGCCCCCTTTTGCCCAGTGTATAAGGTAGTTATCACTGTCACCAGCCAGCTCATTATCAGCTACTTGAACGCCCTAAACAAATGGTGTCCAATCTTACTATGTAATGTTATTATTAATACAAACTGTACTTTGACCAAGAGCAAGGCTATTAGGAGTGACTTACACAGTGTTACCAAATAAATATGCAAGTACTCACAGAAATTAAATATCTCTACACAGATCAGCCATGATGAAATGTTTAAATATATTTAATAATAATAAAAAAACAAGACAATACTAAATATATATTTACAGTGACATCAGAATTCAAAATCACAGGAAATATTTAAAACAACATTGCAGGACAATCTCAAATAAATAAAGAAAAGTATCTAAACTTAGCTTTACTATATTCCTGACTGTATCTAAGAGAGTTACTATTCCCTAGACACTTACTTACAGAGCAAGGCAGATGTGGTGAATGGATCTTCTGTAGTTGTGTCAGGTCAAAGACAGAATACAGAAAGCAGTCTCTCTCAGAGAGTTCTCAAATTAATATCTCAAATATTACTGCTGGTCTAGCTTGCAGAATGACATCATTTCTTGTTATCTGACTTGTAGTCCCCAGGCCCAAAACAACCATTTATGCCAGCTGGTAGCATTTAACATCTACCTGTAAAAATACATAGACGAGGACTTCTCCTCAGATCTTTGGCTAATGCTGGAAGTCATAAAATAATAAAACACTTCCAAGACAATACAGAAAGCCTCTCAGCACAGACTCTGTGTCTCCAGCCAAACCTATAAAGTAATTTACTTTCAGCTATTTTTTCTAATAAAATTTTCTAGACTGAGATTAACCTCCTGTATTCCATTTCTCACTTTTAAAATACATACATCTAAACAGTTACTATAGTGCATGTAAATTTCTGTTCTTTTCCAGTAGGGTATACTGTGGATACATTTCAAGTACTTTGCAAAAATCTTTTCAACACACACTTCTGTACCAGCAGTCTGATATATACATGACATACAGTTTTAATACATTTGTAACACAAGCATCTTATATAGATCATGTTGATATTCACAAATGAGATATAATTATTTACAAAATTCCAGATAGTTGTGCTGGCAGTATCCCCCTTTTTCATATACTCACTGAAACTGCAATATAACATTTGTTGCTGCAAATACTGATTGCATTAAATATGACCCCTTAGTAGTCTGTAGGAGACAGAATACAGTGATAAGGGCTTTCAATCTTTCCATGTAGGACTTGTTTTTTGTATCCTGTATCTTCCTGGTGAGAAACCTCTGGGGATACTCCAACTGTTGCAGATGTCTGGTGAGGTACATGCAAAAGGGTGCATTGTACTTAATTACTGGTCTGATGAGGGCCGAATACAATGAAATTATAACATCCTTTGATCCAGATGCCATGCCCTTATTTATGAGTTCAGACAACCAGAATGACTTCCTCACCACTGTGAACACATGGTGGTCAAAGTTCAGATTACTATCAACATGAGTACCCAGATCACGTACCACTGAGACTACTCTTAGGGGGTGCCGTCTATATTGTAATTAGCTGGTATATTTGTTTTCCCAAATGGAATAATTATGCATTTTTTGTGTTTAGTTTCAATCCATGGCTCTGGTACCAATCATTTGTCTGCATTAATCTTTTCTGCAGTACATCAGTATCCTTCAGAGATTCAGTAGTTGCCCCCAATTTGCAGTCATCCATGAACTAAGCCAACTAAAGGTTGCCTATGTTTTCCTTGACTTCTGAGAAATAAGTTATGAACAGGAGAGGGCCTAGCAATAAGTCTTTGATACGCCGCTGGTGACTGGCCTGTTGCTAGAGGAGAACTTACCCACTTTGTATGTATCCCGTTAATGAGCCATTTGGCTACCCACCTAGTGATGTTGAGGTTTATGTCCAGTTGACAGAGTTTCTCTATAATACCCGAATGAGGAATTGTGCCAAATGCCTTGGCCAGGTCAAGATAGGTGGTATTCACAGTCTTTTCCTCATCTATGGCCATGGTGACCTTCTCAAAGAAGTCAAAAAGATTTAACAGACATGATTTACTCTTAAAAAATCCAAACTGGGTTGGGTCCAAAGTCTGGAGATTACCTACACCCTTGTTGATAAGGTCAATGATAATTCTTTTCATGGCCTTACAGATGAGGCTAGTCAGGTTATGGGACTGTAATTCCCTGGGTCGGTTGATGGTCCCCCTTCTTCATTTCTGCATATGACAGAAATGAAGAAGGCACGAAGAAACAAGGACATCCAGCCAAGAGATGACTGGATTACATGAGAGATGACCTGTGACATTCACACAACTGTGAAAGAAGACAGCAGAGGGACACTGAATCAAGAGTAGTGGTGACAGTTGATATGATACCCTGACCCCACATAAAAAATGGGAAAAAGAGGCTTGATGATGATAATGATGACAATGATAATAACTATGATAGAAATGACATCCTGCTTTACCTACTTCCACGTTACCCTTTTTCCTTGAGTCTATCTTCTACTAGTTGCTTCAAATATTTGCTGGGAATGGATGACTAGCATGCCAGTGGTATTATGTGTTACCACAATAATAAATGCTAGCCTGCCAGCACAATAGTTAGATGTCAATTTCTGACACTTGTAGCCCATGTAGAGGAGTGGATCTGGATGTAGAAAGGTCAACAGACAGGAAAAACACTGAGCTTTAGCAATGGCTTTCATATTGCAGTAGGAGTTTCTGGTAACAGCTCTTGACAATCTGTTCACTGATGTACACAGCTCGTGCTATAGTATTCAATTTCATTTTTACTATTTGCTTTTTACAGAAACCACACTTATCTGCAAAAGTGATCAAGGATTTTGAATTTTGCTTCCATGAATGCTCTGGAGTCCTAAGTACAAATTTACAATAAAAGCATGTAATACACACACACCCAAACACACACACACACACACACACACACACACACACACACACACACACACACACACACACACACAGACACACGCTCACACCGAGCTAACATGGTTATGTGTAGCTCACTACAGTCAGCAGCATGCACAGCTTGTGCAGCCTGTTGCACAGACAGATCACATGGTCTATCATGACTGACTACATTGAAGAGCAGACACTGTATGACCTGTTCTGGCAGACAACAGAGTAGCTGACAATGTATGACCTATCATGGCAAACTATAGTTAGTAAAACACAATGTATGATCTGTCACGACTGATTACACAAAGTAACTCATACAGGTTGTATGGCCTGTCATGGCTGCAGTGTATGGCACACACAGCTTGCAAGATCACATGTTGCTCACTACAGTCAGTAGCACCCACAGCTTGTATGGATTTTTATTGCTGATTCCACTGAGTAGCAAGCAATGTATGGCCTGTCATGATGGACTTAAGTCAGTAAAATACAATGCATGGCCTGTAATTGCTAACTGCATTGAGTAGCACACATTGTATGGTCTGGGATTGCTGACTGCAGTGAGTACCAGACACTGAATGGTCTGTCATTGCTGACAACAATGAGTACCAGACACTGTATAGGTTCATAGGTTCATAGGTGTTTACTAGGCTAACAACCACAAGGGCCTTTTTAAGCCTAGCCATGCATCCCAAATCTCTGACAAGTTCTGATACCCTTGATAAGTGCAAGCAGGGGTTTGGGAGATGAACCATTTACAGGTTACCTGTGTCCATTAGAGACATAGGTGCCAAACCAGGGATGAATTTCCTGTTTCCCATCCGATTGTCCAAGTTGCACTTGAATTGGGTTACTGAAGAACTCTGATTTACATGGATGGGGAGCCTGTTCCATAGACGTGGTAGTCTCTGGGATATATAACTATCTCTCCAGTAGGACCTATTTATATCATAGGTAAGGTTTAAGTCTTTAGAATGGGTAATTCTGGTGTTGTTTGTTTTGTGGATATGCAGGATGCCCATCAGAGTGGGGTCTGACAATGTCTTGTATGCCAGGCATCGATCTCCCCTCAAAAGCCTATAGGAGACAGAATACAGGGGATAGGGCATTGAGGTGGTCTGCATAACACATTTTACTTACACCCTGTGTTCTTTTAGTGAGGAACCTCTGTGTACATTCCAGATGTTGGATATGCCTGGTTAGGAACATACCAAAGGGGGCATTGTACTCGATGATTGGTTTGATGATTGCCGAATACAGTAGAACAATGACTTCCTTGGATGTAGATGCCATTGTCTGTCATTGCTGACAATAGTCTGTCATTGCTGACAATAGTGAGTATCACACATTGTATCATCTGTCATTACCAATTATACTGAGTAACTCATACAGATTGTATGGCCTGTCATGGCTGCAGTGTATGACACACACAGCCTGCAAGGTCACATATAGCTCATTAGAGTCAGCAGCATCCGCAGGTTGTATGACTTTTTATGGCTGATTACATTAAATGGAAAAGCTCACCCAGGCTCACGCAGACAGTACCACAGCTTGTTGTGAGGGAAAGGTTTGCTTTTTATTTCTTGTATTTTGTATCCCAACAGACTGAAGCTGTGGTGAGATCAGCATTATTAGTAGCCAGGCAGTAGCCATTCATGCGACTCCCCCCCCCCCCCTTTCATCATTCGTGACAAGCTAATTCTTTGTTTTCAGTAAGTACTGCTTGAATTGTTTCTAACTTCAGAATATCTGCCTAAATACTTCATCCTTACATTTTCATGGTCTACATATTAGTTTCCCCTCAAGTGTTTGGCAGTGCACTGTACAGACTCAGACACTTTGAGTGACATTTTTCCTGTAAAAGCACAATTGAAATTTTCCAATATCTAGTTGCACACAGGACTAGTTTGCAGTGACAAGCACTGTCCACATAGTTGCAAACCAGATACTTCTGACAGTGATTGATATTCTCACTCCAGCAATCTAATCAATAAAAAAGGGTCTGTTGCCATGGATATGAACTTTCCTACTGTCTCTGTTACTGGCTTGGTAGATATGGGCATCCTGAGGCAATGCAGAAATTGCCTCATGTTTACTAACAACCAGTTAATTCTCAAACAAACTGATATGGTATGTGAGAGATGTATTTATACAATGTCACTGGAGGCAAAGCTCTCACATAAAAGTACTCCTAATGTCAATAAGGTTGTCAGTAGTACACATGCTGCACCCATTACGCACAATTCAAAGCAGACATATAGACCCACATATACTGAGGCACTTACATGTTACTTTCCTAAACCACAAATACATCCTAGACAAAGTACACATAAGAAATACCCGCAACATCCCCAAACACACTCTTTCAAAACAACACCCACATCAACACATAGAGCTACATCTCTACCTTTAAGCCCATAAGGCACAGTAACACACAATCCAACATTCAAGTCATTGGAGACTCCATCGTGAGCACACTGATGTCTCTCTCAGCAGGCTGAGTAAGGAGAAAGTTATGGTCAGTTGCTTATCAGGGGCTAGGAACTGCCACATTAAGCATGCACTCAAGTCATTGGACCACAATTACCAATATGACTCAATCATAGTTCATATGGGAGTAAATGACCTGAGATATACATTCCTAGACTATATGAAAAGAGACATCATAGAGCTCTTGGACTATGTGTCTCAGGCTGGTATGAGCCTAGCATTGAGCAGCATTTTACCTTCTCCAAGGATGATGACACAATATGAACAAAAGATGATTGACTTTAATAATTGGCTTAGTTTCTGGTGTCATTCTAAGGGGGTGCAATATTTATCAACATGGAAGAAGATGGTTAACAGACCACGCTGCTTTGCCAGGGATGGTCTGTACCTCTCCCCTCTAGGCTTTCAGATATTAGCTAAAACATTGTCTTCCCCCACCGTGCCTGTTTTAGGCAATGCCAAACTGAAAATACTTCCAACATAGCAAATCAAAACAGAGAAAATCTAAAGGTATTGCTGCTCAATGCTAGGAGCATAAACAAAACACTTCACTCCCTGGAAGCTCTCTTTACCCTAGAGAATGCTGATGTCTGTGCAGTCTCTGAGATGTGGTTTAAAGTCACAGAGACCACACCACTAGTCCATGGTTGTAATGCCTTCCACACATTTTGACCAGCTACTTCACAGGCAGGGACTAAAGGTGGAGTTGTCTCTATTTACATCAAGAATAAATATACCTCAAGGCTGGTCAAACAGGACAATGTACTTCAGCTGCTCGATGTCCAAATCACCATAGGTAAAATCCAGTACCACTTCCCTGCAAGTTATAGGTCCCCCTCTATGACCCAGGAAACCCATACCATGCATTTAAACTTATTAGAAACACTAACCATCCAAAATACCATATTTATTGGTAACTTTAATTACCTCACTATTAACTGGGAATCCTATACAACATCAAATGTACATGCACAGAGATTCCTGGATTTTGTAAACACACACTCCCTGGACCAGGTAGTCAATACACCAACCAGAGTTGAAACTATACTGGATCTGGTCCTCACTAATATGGGAGAGTGCTGCACACCCCCTACTGTAATGCCTTCCCTGGTAAGGTCAGACCACAAAATCATCTCCTTTGAAGTAAAAGTAAAACCTGGACCCCCAGCTCAACTGGAAATATTCAGGAACTATACTAAGGCTAACCTCCTGCTATTAAGTGAGAACCTGGCAAAATTTCAAGCCCCTATAAACCCTGAGAACACTTCTGCCTATTCAAAATTGTTCACAGAAACCCTGTCCAAGCATGTTAATAACTGCATACAGGCTGATGTACCCACCAGGAAGAAGTACAGAACTAACTAAAAAAAAAGCCACCCTGGTGGAATCACAAAATCAATCAGATGTATAACAGGAGGAAAAAAATCATGGCAAAATTAGGAGGTGCAGCATCCAGAAGGATAAAAGTGCTCTCATCAAACTAAACAAACAACTCAGAGGACAAATACAGTCTACCAAAACCAAATTTGAAGTACGTTTGTCCTCCCAGGCCAAGGACAACAGCAAAGCATTCTTTAGCTATGTCCATAACCTCAAAGGCAATACTCAGTTGTGTGCAGAGCTCATTGTAAATAGAACCCCCTATACTGAGCCAGGAGATATAGCAAACCTACTGGCTGATAAATTCAGCTCCAGCTTTACTCCTCTTTCCCCCTCAACCTTCCCTCAGGAAATGTCATCAAATATAACTGCCCCTACTATCACTAGGGAACAGGTCCTTATACTCTCTCTAAGACCAAGAACACTGCATCAATGGGCCCAGGCAATATCCCAGGATGTCTTCTAAATAGCATGAAACATGACCTATCATGGCCTCTGGAATTACTATTTAACTGTAGCCTCCAAACAAGCTTCGTGCCTCATGAATGGAGAGAGGCAACACTCATCCCTCTGCACAAAGGTAGGCTATCTACAGACCCTGAAAACTACAGACTCCTAAGCCTCCCTAGTCTTATATGTAAAGCTATGGAAAAAAATTATCATGGAGATTATCAACAGAGGTATAGTAAACCACCAGACACTGGACCCAACTCAGTTTGGTTTTGTCAAGGCTAGATCATGCCTGCTTAACTTGGTGGACTTCTTTGAGAATGTCACCAAAGCAATGGATGAGGGCAAAATCGTTCACACTGCCTACCTTGACCTGGCCAAGCCATTTGACACAATGCCTCACTCAGGCATTGTTGACAAACTCAGGAGTTTAGGTACAAACCCATATATCACCTGGTGGATAGCCAACTTGGTCACAGACAGGACCCAGGAAGTTAGAATTGGGAAGTCCATCTCTACAAAGAGGCCAGTCAAAAGTGGAGTCCCTCAGGGATCAGTCCTTGGACCACTCCTTTTTGGCATTTACTTCTCAGAAGTCAAGGCCAATGTTAGTGGTCTCTGGCTGACTAAATTTAGAGATGATTGCAAATTAGGAGCTGTCATTGAATCTCACACTGACACAAATGTTGTGCAGGAGGGCTGACACAGACAAATAACTGGTGTTAGAGCCATAGACTAAAACTAAATGCCAAAAAATGCATAATAGTATCCTTTGGGAATTCATCCATCCCTGGCAACTATCATATTGACAACACACCCCTTAAAGTTGACCCAGTAGTCAGGGACTTAGGGGCACACATAGATAGTAATCTAGCCTTTAATCATCATGTGTCTACAGTGGTGAGGAAATCATTCTATGTTGCACAACTTATAAACAAAGCTAAGTCAAAGGAACTCATTGTTCCACTGTATTTGGCATTCATCAGACCTATCATTGAATACAATGCACCTTTTGTTATGTACCTAACCAGGCATATCCAACAACTGGAATGTCCACAGAGGTTCCTCACTAAAAGAATACAGGGCATAAGTAATATGTCCTATGCAGACCACCTTAAGGCCCTATCCCTGTATTCTGTCTCCTACAGGCTTTTGAGAGATCTATACCTAGCATTGTCAGACCCCACTCTAATGGACCTCCTGCATATCCACTTAAAAAACAGTACCATCATTACCTGTTCTAAAGACTTAAACCTTGCCTGTGATATAAATATGACCTGCTGGAGAGATAGATATGTATCCCAGAGACTACTCTGTCCATGGAACAGGCTCCCTATCCATGTAAAGCAGAGTTCCTCCCTAATGCAATTCAAGTGCAGCTTGGATAATTGGATGGGAAACTGGAAATTCATCCCTGGTTTGGCACCTGTCTAATGCAAACAGGTAACCTGTAAATGGTTCATCTCCCAGATCCATGCTTACACTTATCAAGGGTATCAGAACTTGTCAGAGATTTGGGATGCACAGCTAGGCTTAAAAAGGCCCTTGTGGTCATTAGCCTAGTAAACACCTATGAACCTATGAACCTAAAGTAACAAGCAATGCATGGTCTGTCATGGCTGACTATAGTGAGGAACACAACCGCTATGGCCTGTTATGGCTGACTAAAGTGAGTAGCACATATACTGTATGGCCTGTCATAATTGACTATAGTGAGCAGCACACATTGAGATGTCTGTCATGGCTGATTATAATGAGCAGTACACACTGTAAGGCTTGCCATGGTAGACTGTTATGAGCAGCACACACTGTATGGCCTGTCATGGCTAACTATAGTGAGCAGCACACACTGTAAGGCCTGTCATGGCTGATTATAGTGAGCAGCACACATTGTATGGCCTGTTATTGCCAATTATACTGAGTAACCCATAGAGGTTATATGGCCTGTCATGGCTGCAGTAGATGGCACACAGAGCTTACAAGGTCACATGTAGCTCACTACAGTCAGTAGCACCCACAGCTTATATGGCTTTTTATAGCTGATTACAATGAGTAGCAAGCAATGCATGGCTTGTCATGGCTGACTATAGTGGGCAGCACACACTATATGGTCTGCCATGGCTGATTATAGTGAGCAGTACATACTGTATGGTCTGTCATGGCTGACTACAGCAAGTAGCAACACCCACTGTATGGCCTGTGATGCCTGACTATAGTGAGTAGCAACACACACTGAATGGCCTGTCATGGATGACTATAGTGAGCAGCACACACACTGTATGACCTGTCATGGCTGACTATAGTGAATAGCAACACACCCTTAATGGCTTGTCATGGCTGACAATAGTGAGTAGCAACACACACTGAATGGTCTGTCACGAATGACATTAGTGAGTAGCACACATTGTATGGTCTGTTATTGCCAGTTATACTGAGTAACTCATACAGGTTGTATGGCACACACAATTTGCAAGGTCACATGTAGCTCACTAGAGTCAGCAGCACCCACTGCTTGTATGGCTTTTTATGGCTGATTACATGGAGTAACAAGCAATGTATGGCCTGTCATAGCTGACTACAGTGAGCAGTACACACTGTATGGCCTGTCATGGCTAGCTACAGTGGGAAGCACACACCGTATGGTCTGTCATGGCTGACTACAGTGAGTAGCACACACACTATATGGCCTGTCATGGCTGACTACAGTGACTAGCCCACACACTGTATGGCCTTTATGGGTGACTATAGTGAACAGCACATACTGTATGGCCTGTCACGGCTGACTATAGTGAGTGGTACACACAGATTGCATGGCCTGTCATAGTTTTAATGTATAGCACTTGCAGCCTTCAAGATCATTAAGAGTTTACTACAGCCAGCAGCATGCATGGCTTATAGGGCTTGTTATGGCTGACATTATGAGTAGCACACACTGAGTGTCATGGTTAACCACATGGAATAGCATAAATAGGTTACAAGGTCTGTCATAGCTGCAGTGTAGAGCACACACAGCCTGCAAGACCACTTGGAGTTCATTACAAACAGCAGCATGCACAAGTTGCATGGTCAGTCATGGTTGACTACACTGACCGATACATACTGTATAGCTTGCTCAGCTTGTCGTAGCTGGAGCAAAGGGCACATGCAGGTTGCATGGACTTACTGGCTTCAGTGGGTAGTACACACTGTATAGTCAGTCTTCACTGACAACAATGGGTAGCTTGCACTGGTTGCATGGCTTCTGATGGCCAGCTGCAGTGGGTCGCACACACTATATAATTAGCCCTGACTGATTACAATAGGTAGTCTACACTGGTTGCATGGCCTCTGACAGCTGACTGCATTGGGTAGCACACAGATTGTATGGTCTGTCATGCTTGACTACAGTGGGTAGCATATACAAGGCGTGTGATCTGTCATCGCCATCTACAATGGCTAGCGAACATACAGGTCACATAGCCTGTAATGGGCGACTACACTGAGTAGCATATAGACAGCTTACAAAGCCTGTCACAGCTGACTGAGGGGCATAAATATTTTTGTACAACACTTTCTATTTCCCTAAAAACTCATTACACTGTTTGTAATGGTCAGCGATGAAGGCTGCATAAAAAGCCATTTTCTGTTTTAGTGTTGACACCTTGGCTGTTTTTTTCCTATCATCATTCTAATCTTAGAACAGCTATCTGAGGTTTCATTTTTTTAATTTCTTCCAAGTTCTATGTGTTTGAGAAATAGCAATAGATTGGTGACAATCTGAGATAAAAATAAATGCACAAATAATATAATAGTCTGTAAGCTAAATTAAAAAGAAAATGTTTAGTAATTTTTTATTTGTCTATTTATTACATTTTTAACTGGGTATGTCCGATTGGGCCAGAGGCCCATTTTCAGCAGAGACCCAGAGAGAAAAGTTCCACAGTAATACATAGCAACAAACAAATACATAGTAACAGCAAACATTAGTACAATAGAATTATTTTACAGTATCAAGAAACAGTACAATAGCCAGGTCCTGTTAATAGTGGAGACCCAGGGAAAAATCTCCACAGTAGTACACCACAACCAAGTAGCAGTAGATATAATACAATCAGTTGAACAGTACAATTGCAGTACAGAATGAGCAAACAATAGAAAGTATTTAACTTAAAGTTTACGATAGGGATGTCAGAAGGTCAGGTGAGAAAGGTAAATATGGGTGGGGAAATAGATTAACCTGGGGAGTGGCAGGAGCACAGCCAATGACTGGAAAGGTGTTCCTTTAGTAGTGATTTGAACTGGTCATGTACTGGATTTTTTGGTATTGTGTCTGGAAGGGTATTCCAGAGTTTGGCTGTTCTGTATAAATAGAGGGAGTCACCATGATGGTTGTGGGAGTTGGATACCTTTAGTAGGAGTTTGTTGGAAAATCTGAGAGATCTGGTGTTAGTATTAGATTGAACTAAAGAGGAGATGTCAGGGCAGTTTTTGGGATGGTAGATTATTTTGTGGGCTAAGGATAGTTGATTGAGCGATAGAAGGTTGGGGAGCTCTAGCTAGTTTAATTTTGAAAGAGCTGAGCAGTGGTGGGATCTGCTGGAATGATTTGTGGCAAATTTAGCAATCTTATGGTAACATGATTCTAGGTTGTTGAGGTCAGATTTTTGAAGGTTAGTAAATATGAGACAGCCATAGAGAAGGGTAGATAGAAGGTGTGTACGAGCAGTGGCTAGCCTGGCGTTAGGAGTTAGGAATGGTTTTGCCCTGTATAGAGCACCCAGTTTGATGTGGACTTTTTTGATGGTATGGGTAATATGTATATCAAATTTGAGGTTGTCGTCTATGGTAACACCTGAAAGTTTAGTGTGGTTAGTGGGGGCAATTTTGTTACCATTTATATAGATGATTGATAGAGGGAGCTGGGAAGTCTTGTTTATTTTGTTACTGAAAACTATGATTCTGGTTTTGTTGGAATTTAAAATGAGATGGTGTTGGGAGACGTAAGTTTCAATATCCTGAAAAGAAGATTGCATTTTTAGCTGTAGTTCTTGGGTTGAGGGGGCCGAGCAGATAAGGGTAGCATCATCTGCATACTGTACTATGGAGGCATGCTGGGTTGCTGTACTGAGGTTGTTTGTGAATATGATGAAGAGAAGTGGACCTAGAATAATACCTTGGGGTACACCTACGGAGATAGGGAGTAGGGGCAATAGAGAGTTTTCCCACTTTGTAGCCTATTGACGATTGGAAAAATAGCTGTGAAACCAAGTTAGCAAGAATAAACTAAGGCCATAGGAAGATAGTTTATTTAGTAGAAGCTGGTGGGATATGGTGTTGAAGGCTTTAGATATGTCGAGAAATATGGAAGAGACATGCTATCCTTCATTCGTGAGATGGTGGCTGGTGTTAGTGAAGGTTAGGAGGGAAGTGCTGGTACTGTGCTTAGGTTTGAAACCATGCTAAGAGTTGGAAAGGAGGTTATTGTTGAGGAAGTAGTTTATGAGCTGATTGTGGATGCATTTTTAAAAATTTTCACAAGGGGGGACGTATGGCTATGGAACGATAGTTGGATAGTTCTTTGGAGGGTCCACCTTTGTGGAGAGAAGTATAATGTGAGATATTTTCCATATAAGTGGGACATATTGTTCTTTAATACAACGGTTGATCAGGATTGAAATGGGGTATGCAATTGAAAGTGCTGCAAGTTTTAGAAATTCATTAGGGAGTTTGTCTGCAGCTGTGCAGCATGGTTTGAGTTTGCACAAGAGAATGTTTATGTACTTAGTTTGTATGGGTGAGAAAGAGAAGGGGCTGTGATTGTCTATGGATGGGGTGGGGACTGTAAGTGGCTGGCTTGGTTGGCTGCCTAGAATGGAGGTGACGGTGCTGATGAAGTGGGAGTTAAATTGAGTTGAGATAGGGGCTGGGTCGTTTGAGGTAACAGGAGGGGGCTAGAAGTATGACCTGGGTTTAGGAGATAGTTGATGGAAAGCCAGAACTTTTGAGGGTTGTTTTGTTTTTTTCTGCTGACAGGATAGGAAGTAAACTTGTCTCTTTTTATTTGTTTTTTTGTTAAGTTTCTTAGTTGTTGATAGTTAAGGAGGTCAACCTTGTCTTTGGATATATGATAAGCTGACCAGGCTTTATTTCTAAGTCTCATTAGTAGTTTGGTGTCTTTTGTCAGCCATGGGAGGGGCTTGGTCCTAGTACGAACTTTTCTAGTAGGGGCTAGATTATTAAGAATTGTAAAGAAGAGTTTGTTGAAGTACTGAACAGCATCATCTAATTGTAGGTGTTTAGTTGGGGGGCAGCTGACAATACTTAGTAAACTGACTAACAAGGGTCCTTATAAACTGAAGGAATAAACTGCCTTGTATAATCACAACCCCCATAGCTAGCAGGAATTTAGACAGCACATCCATGGCTGTATCCATTACTATGGACTCATTAATGTCCATGTTTGGTCCATGAGTCTGTATATATGACCTACAACCTATGTCTGCATTCATGTTTGCATGATTTAATGAGTTAGTCCAAGAATGATTATGTGTGTGTGTGTGTGTGTGTGTGTGTGTGTGTGTGTGTGTGTGTGTGTGTGTGTGTGTGTGCGTGTGTGCGTGTGTGCGTGTGTGCGTGTGTGTGTGTGTGTGTGTGTGTGTGTGTGTGTGTGTGTGTGTGTGTGTGTAAATGCACATGTTTTTATTTGTGAGCATACCTGTCACATATTTAAACCTGGCATAGACCAATTTGGTGGATGCTTTATATCAAATGTAATATTTATTTAAAATCCTGTTCAATAAAGACAGACCCCGGGATTCAATAATGCCTGCACAAAGTGTACAGCGTTCTCAGTGAACAGACAACACAGACATAACCATGCCTCTCAACTGTATATATTTCTGTCTCATATTTTTGGTATGTTCCTCAAAAGAATTGTAGTTTTCTAGTAAAACACTGAGGATTAAAGTCACTAAATATTGAAATATATTTGACTTTCAGACATTATATCCTTCAGAAAATGGATGCTAATACAAATCCTGTTAATCTAGCAACTATGTAAGTTAATAAGAACAATATTTAAAATCTGTCCCTATTTTTGGGCCTTTGATCCCCAGAATTTTAGGCTTTGTCCAGATTTCTTGCACTAAGAGGTTGAGAGGTATGGACATAACTCACACCTTCTCCCTCCTAATTATAGTTTTTCTACTGATATTCTTGCAGCTTTAAATATTGACAGGGATTCATAAAGGTTACCATCAAGGGCAGAGTACATGTACACAGTGTAATCCTTCTGAGTGAGTAGAAAGCACAAAAAGGTGATAAGAATTTTCTTGAATAATATCGTGTTCACTTAGTGTATGCTTTTTTCTAGAGGTCTGTGCAGGGCACTTTCTATCAGCAATTCCTAATGATACCACTTAACTCTGCAGCTTATGTATATTGGACAGGGAGAAATTTTTCCCAGCTCTGACATCATGTGTTTGCTGAAATGCCTTTTTACAAAATTATTGGGAAGCATCTGATTGATTCCCAATGTACACTACGTCTGCTGTATTACAGTCATCATATGCATTGCAAGGTTCAGAGGTAAACAATTAGTTGAAGTGAAAAATGGTTAATAGTAACTGCGGTGGTGGTGCTGCGGTAGCGTTGTCGCCTCACAGTTAGACGTTGCCTGTTCGAATCTCAGCTAGAGCATCTTCTGTGTGGCGACATGCGTGAATGGGCGTTCCTTTGGTGAAGGTTGTGCATTAGGCCCAGCAAGCCAGCACGTAAAAATCTATTGCCAATCATTAGTGGACTGGAGTTCCGCTGTGGCGACCCCTAACCGGGAAAAGCCAAAAGACACAAACAAAAGTAAGATTATATTTTAATTTGTATCTTTGATGCAAATAAATTATAAAAAAAGATCTGTTAAGCTTAAGTAAAGAAACAGTATGTTAAGTAAGGTTAACTGAATTTCACAAAGTCAAGTGTCATACAAATGGAGTCTGTGAAAATTAAACCCAGGCCTGCAGGGCATTCATCATTCATAGCTCATTGCCTTAGCTACCTTTGCTGTCAGCTGTCTGCATAGATCGTTTAAAGAAAAAAGTACTATGACACGTGTCACACATGGCTGTATGCCATATTTCAACAGCAGCAAAAATATCCCATTACGCCTTATGAGCATACTGTATAAACATGGACAGATAAGTCACATTTTTTCTCCTTCATTAGCTTGCCCACTTGTTGGTTCACTGTTTCTATCAAGTTGGTCAGGATTAATAAAGTGATATTTTAATATATGAAAAGTTTTTCCAGTTATATTACAGTGGTTAAAATTTCTTCTGAACTTTAAACAAGATACAATAAACGGATGACAATCAGCTTATATCTAACACAGAAATCTGTAGTATATGTATTTTACTCCTTGAAAAACTACATACAGGTCAGGGAGGATGCCATATGGTGCAAGTTGTGATCATTAATCCTTTTACTATTAAATGAATTAGAATGACCTCACGGGAGTTTGTCAATAAAACTTCTAAAAGGTTGGATATGAGGGATAGAAACACAGCACAACATTTTTATCAGTATAACAAATTTGAAATTGTGTAATGTGGGATGCATACAACTGCTTACACTCAGGTCCATCAGCACATGTTCTAAATATTTAACTTAATTTTTTGAACAGGGTTATGGCTGAAATAGTTTGTCAGTGAATAAGTGCATTACCACATCGGAAAAAAAAATAATATATAAAAATAAATAAATAGCAGTGCTCTCATCTTTCCAGCTTTGCAGATCCCAGCTCACATGCTGTGACTTCTGTCATCATGTACTAAATCGAAATTATTTCAAATGCTTCTTGTCAATATGGAAAAATATAAACTATTGAAACAATTGCTACATTTGCCAAATGCAACTAAAATTAATCAATTTTATTTCACAGAAGAAACATACTTTTTCAAAATTCATCTAGTTGCCCTTAGTGTTCTCTGCTTGATAATCGTTATAAGTGAAAATATTCCATGATGTTAGCCACAACAAACTACACATAACTAGACATCAAGTCAGATAATCTCAGGTGCATCAGCACACAGAAAGTGTCAGTTACACACAATCAGACTGTCACGGCAAATTGTCTAAAATCTGTTTCCACATGGACAACAACTCTGTTCTTACTCTCCTTCCCTTATCACAAGTCTTTGATATTTGTCTTTGAAATGTTTTACACAAGCCCAGTGCTTGTCGAGTAATGGATGCTCTAAGAAGTAGTGCTACTGATTAAGTGCTGAGAAAGTCCTTCTCCACTAATATCATTCATATAATTCCTCTTAATAACCAGATTCAAAGTGGAAAATTTCATGAGGACATTCTTCTTTAACATGGATGACAAGAAAAAGACTTCCATTACGGAACAAGCCACCAATTGCCATGGTTATCATTTACATCACATAGAATTATGCACCACTGTCTTATCTACCTTGAGTAGATCACAAGTCAGGTATCCAGTCACATAAACAGGAAAGTGGTCTTTTACTGGGGCTCCTATTTATACTGATTGCAATGTCGCACTGGCATTTATGTAATCCTAACACAGAGCTACATACTAAAGAAAGTTGCATGTTAGCTGAAAAGGAATTGCAACATGTTCTTTTTCATCTTATCATGCCTCCACAGCTTTTAAAGTACAAAGATTGCATTGCAATTAATTTAAGATGCATGTTTGTTTTTACAAATAATGTACATTTTTTTTTTGCAAATTATATCATGTTACTATCATGGCTGCAGCTAGATTAGTCTTATTTAGAGAAATTCATGTAAGTGAGCCACATACATCATGTGAAGATACACAGTGTTACCCTTTGCATTACAATGGTGACTTTTAGACTTTCAGATAACAAGTAAATAGGCTAGAAACAAAATTACAACTGCAAACCTTCAAAAATAACTTTGCATGGGTAGATCAGTCCTTCAGTAAGCTGCTTGACTTATTATTGACCTACTGATCTTGTAAATCCACATCATCAAAATAGTATCTTACATGGATAAGTGATTTCTTCATTTTTAATACTAAGCAAGGAAGTAGAGGTGAAAATACTTCTATGTATTACATTATTTTACAGCCAAGACAGAGAAGTTACTGCTCATTGTAAATGAGCAGTCATAAAAATATCTGTAACTCTGGCACCACCAAGTGGCATTTTCTATAAACTTCAACAGATATAAAAAAATATTTGTTAAACCATAACTACTCGGCTAAAATTCATATATTCTGTATGAAAACAGAGAAAACAAAACAAAAAAAATTAAAATTTTTTTTCTTAATTTGGTTTGGTACAGAAATTAAAGAGATTACCCAGAAATGAGAAAAGTATATCTAATAGATATTTTAGGGAAATATATCTTTCAGGTATTATCTAATTAGAAAAACAAAAGACATGCCCTGGAATTCATGAAAGAAAAATCTCCGTGCAAGAGCAATGTAGCTGCCCTTGCACTGAACATGGCCATCGAGTGATCCAGGAATGTGCCGTTTTGATATGCACGAGTGTTCCTATACTGTTCTGTGCAGGATGCTAATTACGTCATTTGCTAGTGAAAACCATGCAAATGGGGTTAAATAGCGATCTAGGAAGCAGGCAGATAACTGTGCAGGAACACTGTAAGGTGCAGAAATGTATTCGACTACTAACCAAATACATTTCTGCAAAAATGAAAACGGAGCCGTGACAGCTCCAATAAAAGCATGTACCCTAATCTGTAGGCTTCCAATGGTCAAATATATGGCCATTAGCACTAAAACTGTTTCATTTACCAAAAAAATGAAAGTGTATTTTTTTATGGCCGATCTCAGCCATTAAAGCTTAAGACAGCTCCATACAAATGGGATTGTGGGGGAAACAAAAAAAAAACAAAAAAAAAAAAACAAGGGAAAAGTCAATTTTATTGGAAACCTGCATTTTGCCATTATACTATATGACAAGTAGAATCAAACAATGGCAGGGAGCAGTGGGCTAAGGGGAAGGCTCTTGTGTTGTGCAGTAGCTACAGGTTAAGGCAGTGGGGTATGTTAATGAGTGGTCTTATACTGAATCACAAAATTATTCTAAGTGTCACACTGCACCTAACCGTGTCGGTCCTGTAACACCATCGTGTAGGCAGGAGGAGCAACTTACATGAAAACGGGGTGTGACATGCTTGCTGTAAGCAAATTGGAGCTCCATTGCCGGGTTTGTGCTTAGCTAAGCACAGCTAAGTGAAGGTGTGTGTCTGAGGCTGTATAGTCTTATTCCATGAACTGAGGAGTGTGTTCACTCCCAGGGGAGGGCCATTTCTTGCTGTTTACACTAGCTACGGGGCTTAAACAGGGAGAATATAGAAAAAAAAAGGAAATAGCAGAACAAGGGTAATGCAGTACAAATCAGCAATATGGGATACTGCAACCCACAATGGGCCACTGAAAGCACTCAATAATAGAGCTAGCAGGTGGCTGCATAGCTGAAAATGAGAGGAGATGTAAAAAAAAAAAGGGCAAAAGCACAATAAAGGATAAATGAAGTAGAAATCACTAATATGGGACTCTTGCAACTCACAATGGGCCATGCAAAGCACACAATAATACAGCGGTTTTACTTCATAATCTCGAATTACTGAAATCCAGAATTTCAGTAACCCGAGTCTATAAAGTCGAACCATTCACAAAACCGAAACCCACAATCCTGAATCACACAATCACGAACGTACATACACCATACCCCACATAACACACACACCATTCCACCCACAGCACACAAACCACACAACCCTGCACCACAGATAAGCAGGGGGGCAAGCCCCCCTGTACCCCCCATTTGGGGGGCTGTACCATCCACACACACCCTACTCATATATATATATATATATATATATATATATATATATATATATATATATATATATCTATATATAAAACAATTCCGAGAGCGCACATAACATAAAAAAAATATCCTCACACCATGCCATCCTCCAGTCGCTCGCACACAAATACACATCACCCATGCACAAACACCAACAAATTCAACACTCACACTCACACTTACAGCTTTCTACTCTTACCCACACACACAATGTACAAAAACACACACAAACACTCACGTACCTACAATTTCAGGCACCATAACACTACACGTGACATACCGGAAATGCATAAGCGCGGATTCGAGATATTCAAATTCACGCTTATGCACTTTCGGCATTCTGGTTTTTGGCTTCATGGTCTCAAATTACCAAAATTCGGGATTTCAGTAATTTGAGATTCTGAAGTGTAACCTAATGCAGCTGGCAGGTGGCTGCATAGCTGAAAATGGGAAGAGATGTAAAAAAAATAAAGGGAACAGCTCAATAAAGTGGAAATGAAGTAGAAATCATTAATATGGAACTCTCTCAACTCACAATGGGTCATGCAAAGCACACATAATACAACTGGCAGGTGGCTGCGTAGCTGAAAATGGGAGGAAATGTAAGTAAAAAATAATTAAAAAAAGGGCAACAGCAGAATAAAGGCAATTATGCAGAAATTACCAGTAATGCCTCTAACACTCACAGTGGCCAAAGCAAAGCCATGAGTACTGTAGGTGGCAGCTGGAATGTATCATAGTCAGCCAATCATACAGGCAGCATCTGCAGCACAACAGTATAAAGTATGGAAACACTTTACAGTCTGTTTTTTCCCACAAACTCTTTGCCATTGATATATAATGTGGGGGATTTTTAACTGGAAAAATGTTAGGGGCTGCCATTGCTTTGATTCATCAGTATGTGCTAGAAGCTGATGGCAGAGAGGAGGATAATGCTGACAACTGCCACAGCCGAGGAGGAGGAGAAGAGTGTTCAGACCCAGGGTAACTTACCAGGGGCTACATGATCTGGAAATAGTAGAGCGCTACAGGGTGGACAGAGACATACTTCAGCAAATCATCGAGCTGTGCCAGCCTCATCTCAGACCCAGAGCCAACATAGGGGAACCCATCCCAGTGGATACCAAGGTATGTGTAGCCTTAAGAATTCTAACTACAGGTACTTTCCAAAGACCTACTGGGGACATCATGGGGGTCTTAGAGGCATGTGCATCCAGGGCACTCCACCAATTCCTGGATGCCATGCTACCACATGTCTGTGAGCACATTTACTTTCCCAAAACCCATGAGGAGAAGACTAGCAATATGCATCTCTTCCACTGTGTAGCAGAGTACCTGGAGGTACTGGGTGCCATAGACTGCACACACATCCACATCAAAGCACTACCTGGTAAACAGGGTAGGGTCTACATAAACCACAAGTGCTTCTCCTCCATCAACTGCCAGGTTGTGTGCAATGCAGAGGGCATTATCATGAATGTGTGTGCTGGCAGCCCTGGAAGTTATCACGACTCCCACATCTGGCATTTGTCAGAGCTGTACCTGGCATTTGCCAATGGGGACATCCCATATGGCCATCTGGTTGGGGATTCTGACTATACACTGGAGACGTGGATGATGACACCCATCAGAAATGCACACCCACCCACACAAGAACACCTTAATGAGGCACACGCACAAACCAGGATCAGTAAAGAGCGTGTGTTTGGGATGCTCAAGTCATGGTTCCACTGCCTTGACATATTTGGTGGAGTCTTGCAGTACTCTCTAGCCACATGTGCACACATGTGCATAGTATGTGCCATGCTACACAATATGATCCTGCGGAAACAGCTGCAGCAGGAACAGCACAGGGAAGGGCCACACAGCCCCCCACCATTGCCAAGGTCCCCACAGGCACAGAGGGACTTACAGGAGGAGGCCCATGAGCCTGCTCCCGTAGGCAGATGGAGGCATGCCCAGTATGCTCACGCCTTGGGAAAGAGTTAATGTATAACACACACATTGGCAATGTAGGGACCTCAGGGACTGACACCTCTCTCTGACTCGCACACACAGTAAAATGGATGACACACACTTCACATTACATGTAACTTACCATGTACAGGCAGTGTACTGTGTGCATCCAACATAGGCTGCCCTCAAGCACTGCCCTCACAACTGTCACAAGCACAAGGTAAGCCAGTCTTCTTAACAATAAATGAATGGAATAGTATGTTCTGCTAGCATATCTATGGTAATGCATGCAAGGGAATGGGGTGGCCAACTGGGATAGCAGCGTACAACTGACAGCAATGTGGGACACCAGGAAATGTCTGGCCAAAGCTGGTCTCCACACACTATGCAGTAGTACCCAAGGTGACAAATCCCACTGCAGTATATGAGTGGGGACAACTAACTGGGGGGTTATAGGTCACAGGCATGGATGCCAGGGTGGGGGCCCCATAACCACCCCTCACACCCACACAGAAATTCAGCTGTAGAAAACCACAGAAAATTTCTGGTAAAGGCACACAAATGGGGCAATGCTGAATTAACCCCCTACAGACTCACACAGTGATAGTACAGCAGGACCCGCAGTTGCAGTAAGGCTATGAAGGGTAAGAAGTCTGAAACTCAGATGTACACCAGTACAATCTCACCTGGGCTCTTTACTGATATGCTGCCAGTCCCCAAGACAGGGCACAATAGTATGGTAAATTGAACCAAAGTGTAAAGCCAATATCAGCGCAGTCTATGCAAATGTGTACAGTTGACAGGTGTGTTCCCCCCCATATACCCACACAAATGCAGTAACATATATATTTGCATGGAAATAGCAGCATAGCACCCACTGTTTTGCCACTGACATACCCGGAAGGCACAGTGCTATGGGAAATATACTACACATATTAGTGATATCTTGAAGGATGTGTAGCAGAGATGCCAAGGCTTTTGTGAATATAAGTGCTTTGTGGTACTGTTCTCAGCGGTCATTCTCAATAATCCTTTTTCTTATGTTTGCTTTTACAAATAATGGACATGCCTGCACAGTTAAATGCACTCTGTACCCACACCCATAACTCCCAACCTCTGACAGCAAGATGTCTGGACAAGGGCAGAAAGAAAAGTGGAACAAAGGCACAATGATAGGCATGTGTTGTAAATATCCTAACATACTGAGAAAGTTGGTAGGGCAGGAGTTTGCAGTAGCAGGAAGTGTTTGAAGGTCATGAATTCAGAAACAGTAATGTGTGTATTATTTTGTAACATCACACTTCAATTATATGTAACTAACTTGCCATAGAAACACTAATTTACATATAAAGGTTGAAACCTCTAGCCAAACACCTGGACAATCTGCCAAAAACTGTACAGGTCAGAGGTATGCACACACAAGGATATGACATGTCAGGTTAGAAAGATACCACACAAGCAGGAGATCCCCAGCCAGTATATCACCAGGTTGCTAGACTGTTTACACAGCTGTGTGTCATTACTACACTAGCTGTAGCCACACCTCACAAATGGCCTTGTTGGGCAAGAATTTACATAGCTGGCCTCATAATATTGGTCTGTACATCATACAACTAGTATTCCTCTGATAAAGCACTGTGATGATCTGAGGATGTCTGGCACTAGTTAATGATACAATACATTGCAGTTTCAGACTACAGAGATGTCAGAAAATGTCTGCTAAACAAAACAAGTACACTGAGGAAAGTCTTGTGTACTCCTGAGAGGTATGGCCGCAGCACAAAAAACCCTGGACTGAAGTACACCTATCTCTGGAATGGAGACACCCTAACTATAGAAGGTCACACTGGGCATGCTCCTACACTTACAGAATCAGAGGACATGTTGGAACCCACATCGGAATATATGACTGTATCGTGTATATATGTCCATGCATACAGACAGCTATGTACACCTCAACTGTCCCCACACACATACATCTGACAGGATTACCCTCAGCTAGCTGCAGTGGCCCATATGTGATATAACTGCTTCTGCTGCATGAGATACACACACACACACATACACACACACACACACACATATATATATATATATATATATATATATATATATATATATATATATGGGCAACAGATAACATATGTCAAGCATACACACACACAGAGATGTGAGGAACTGAGATACAGACAGTGATACAGAGAGAAACTTAGGGGAGACACAGAGTGAGTCACACACACGGATACCGTGAATGGCATACAGTGATGTCCTCTGTGGACAGTGGCATACCAGTTGTAAACAGTTGTATGTGCCAGCATAAAACGTGAGCCCCATTGTGTAACAGTACTGAGGTTGAGTTTATAATATCACATCACCTGCCTTCGTGTGTGTGTGTGTGTGTGTGTGTGTGTGTGTGTGTGTGTGTGTGTGTGTGTCTCCATAGGTATTAGGAGACTCCTCCCACTCAATACATTTCACATTGCCCTAATTCACACGATCTGCTGCTTTTATTCACCTTAGAAGTACCATTGGACACTGGTCACCTCTATAAGCTCTGTAGCGTGTGCGATAACTGTTAACTAGATAGATAGGGGTTCTTATCTCAATACTGGCAACTGTGTATGTGACAGTTGTGTATGTGAGAGTGAGGGTGTGTGTGTTTGTTTGTAGATGAAACAGTTTTAGGCCATACCCATCCACAACACTTCCCAGTGCCCTACTTTATCAGTACTGCTGATGTCATTTCCCTTATTGGCACATTTGGCCAATTGTCAGACCAGCAAGCCGCGTAGTGTGTGTGATAACTGTGTAACACTATAGTACAAATCACTAACTAGACAGTGGTTATAATCTCAGATGTGGAAATGAGTGTGTGTGTATGTTTGTAAGAAGAAGTATTTTGATAAGTTTCCCACCCACTGACATACTTTATCAGTCATGCTGATGTCATTTCCCTTATCATCACTTTTGGCCAGTTGTCAGCCCAGTAAGATCTGTAGTGCATGTGATAACTGTGGAACACAATAATACAAATAACTAAACTGGCAGGGGTTCTACTTTCAAATCTGGCAAATGTGTGTAAGTGTGTATGTTTGTAGGAAGAAGTATTTTGATAAGTTACCCACACACTGGCCTACTTTATCAGTCATGCCAATGTCACTCCTGTTATAAGTTCATAGGTGTGTACTAGGCTAATGGCCCTGGAGCCTTTACAAGCCTAGCCCATACAAGTACCTTGCCATTATGCCATCCGGCGTTAGTTACCAGTGCTCCCATCAAGTAGAACCACTGGAGTGATCCATGAGGTCAACTTTCTATTACCCATCCACTCATCAAAATCTCTCTGCAACAGAAGTACCTTGGGACTAGGTGAAATCATGTAAGCTCCGTGGCACGTCTGATAATTGCGTAACACTATAGTAGAAATAAATAGATAGTTAGGGGTTTTAATCTCAATACTGGCAACTGTTTGTATGAGAATCATATACTGTGTGGGTTATACTATTTTGAGTTGTGTACCACCCTGTAAACTTCCCATCACCCTACTTTACTAGGCCTGCTGATGTCATTCACTTTAGAAGTACCTTGGGAGGAGGTGCAGTCATGTAGGCTCCATGGCACATCTGATAACTGTGTAATACTATAGTCGAAATAGATAAGTAGGGGTTCTAATCTCAATTCGGGTAACTATTTGGGTGAGAATCGTATACTGTGTGGGTTCTACCATTTTGAGTTGTGTACCACCCTGTAAACTTCTCATCACCTTACTTTACTAGGCCTGCTGATGTCTGATGTCATTCACCTTAGAAGTACCTTGGGACTAGATGAAATTATGTAAGCTCTGTGGCACTATAGTAGAAATAACTAGATAGGTGGGTGTTTTAATCTCAATACTGGCAAGTGTTTTTGGGTGAAGATCATATTCTGTTTGACTGATACCATTTTGATTTGTGTACCATCCATGCCCGTTTACCACCTCCCGATGGCATTACTTGATATAGCATGGTTAATGGCATCTGCCTCACATGCAGGATGTTAAACTATCGTGCAGGCTATATCAGTCTGGGTTCAAGACCTGTCAGGGCTGATAACTTTGTTGCTCTTACAACCACTTACTCATGCTTACACCCACACTAATTCTTTATAAGGAAAGATAAAGGGGTAATAGGAAAGTGGTGGAAAAGGGGCACACAGAGGGAAGAACAATATGAAGAATAGCTATGAATGTGCAGAATGGGTGTATGGAAGGTCCATAGCTGTCCATTTCCTATACAGCAATAGCTATGCATTTGTACAGAATTTGGAGGTGAATTTGGACACTCAAACCCCAGAGAGAGGGGTGAGGACAATAGAAATGTGTCATTAAACCTTCTAAGCATAGCTAAGCATTGCTAACTATTGCTCACAGTTCATTCTCATAATATACTACACTAATGACTTTATTTGGTAAGTGTATATGATTTCCATTACATGACATGGCTGTAAGTGCTTTCATTACAGTTGCAAGAGGTGTAACTTTACTGTACAGGACACATATATACATGGGTGTTTTCACATGCTATATGCACTCATACATCCATTTTACACCAGCTACACAACCCTGGGTTGCAAAAATAACTTACCACATATTTTAATATGAACATAGCACTTCTAACACTGTTTTCCCATGTAAAATTGGATTCTGTGTTGTATTACTCAAACCATGTATGCCTGCAGGCAAAGCTGGGACTCTGACCACTACACTATCTTGTTTTGGGGATTTGAGCTGTATGTTTTTATTCATCACCTATTGGATATTAATCTTATATTCCTATATTAAATGGAGAGTATTGAGGTTTTCAGACATGTCATTGAGGACTGCTGTCATGACATAATGACATACATTTCAGTTTCAGACTTGTATCCTTCTGAACATTAATGCTAATGCATAACCTGTTTTGCATCAACTTTCTGTTTGTCCTCTGTACAGATGGGATGACACCCGAGCTCAGGCTGTGATTGACTACACTGCAGAATGGGTCTGAGAGCCCATGCTTGTGTTCATGTTGGATGCAGCCAGGAATGGGGTCAGGCCTATGGAGACCTCTATGTGTTGCCTTTGAGAGGACATTACAGACCTGCTTCCTGATCATGAGGGGAAGGATCAGGTGCTGTACATACACATGTGTACCTATGGAGGGACAGGGGAGTGATGTTTACACTTCATCTGTCTGAATCCAGTTACCTATATCCATGGCATATATGTATGTGGTGTTATTGACCACCACTACAAAGCAGATATGTGTGTTGCCTCTGGAATTGCAGACACACATCTGGGAGGCCTAGTGATTGGCCTTGGTGGATGTCTCCAGTTTGCACTCAAAGACAGCCTTAGGGTACATCACCTGTGACCTTATTTGCTTGTGCAGAACAAGGTGACATGGCTTTCAATGAAGCACCTGTTCCTTCTTGGCCCTTCCTGGGATAATTTCCACCTATGATGGTAGTTGTGTATTGCTGCTCTCCACCACAGCCATTCAGCCTACCTTGAGGCAGTTGGTGTTGTCCTGTTGGGTATTGATGAGTCCATAAAGCTAGGTAGGTGCTGACATAGTACTGTGGTGTGGGCCTATACACTGCTGCTAGTACCAATATATGGGACGCCCTTCATGTGGGCCTTGCCCATATTCCTTGCCGGTGTGGGGGACATTATGGAGGTGTGGGGGCTACAGCTTCACAGACAGTAGGTGGAAATACCTCACAGGACAGGATATGTGGAGACAGCCCAACAACATGGGGGGAAAAGCTCCAGAATTGGGTACAGACTGCATGTCATTAGTGCTGTCATACACATGGAGGGTTGCCAGATTGACAGAGTTTGTCTGAACATATATTTACTGTGTGATTTGACATTTGACAGTGATATGCCTCTGACATACATCTTCTCAACTAGGATGTTGTCCACAGATTGGCCAGATGTTTGCCTGTTATACTTGGTCTGTTCCTTGAACAATGTCTGTTTTTGTGGGGTTGGTAGGATAATGTGAGGATTATAGTCAGTAACTGTTGACATCCATTGGTGTTCCAGACATCATATCCTTCAGGGATGTTATGTCACAACCACACGTGTAACACCAGCTACTGTTTCTGTTTGTAACACCATGTGTGATATGTGTCTCTTTTCAGCCCCCTGTCCCACAAGTACATCATGCATTTTCCAGATGTCCTGCACTACAAAGTGCAGAGATGTGTTATATCATTCATTACCAACTGCACTCCAGTTATCATGCCAATGACCTAGCAGACTCCTGGCCATGGTATGTAGCAGTGGCCAGGATTATGGTTCCACACCCTGGTAATTCTGTGGAAATCTGTGCATATGACAGTTATGTATGTCTGGCTATTGTGAACAGACTGCCAAGACTGTGTATCAGTGTTGTGTGTAGATGTTTGTTGAGCTGTGCAGAGAAAGTAAAAGATGTGAGTACCATACATCCTTTACCTATCTGACTCTGCATGCTGCTACAGCTGCTGGTGGTCTATCAGGTCTATATGCTTGTAGGTTCTGATTGTTCAATGCCCTGTAACACCCCAGGATTCCCAGTACACTGTGAATTGGGCCAGTATATGTTGGTGTAGTGTGTGACTGTCAATCAGGATATGTTTGTTCAGACAGTTGTTCTACTCTAGAGTTGATTCTGGGTACAGGTATGTTGCTGTGACTGTGGTGCAAATATTTTGGGTGGACACTTTTGCACCACTCTCTGCTTTTCACTACAGTTCCATCCTTGTAGTGCATGCTATATTTGAATATACATGGGCAATTTCCCAGAGGTGATGTGGGGGAGTGTCATGGTGGTCTTACTGCACTTCATAAGGTGCTGGGTGACATGTTTGGCAGCTGTCAGGGGATTTCCATTATTTTACATCACTGCGGTCATACCTCTACACTGTCCACAGGCCTAGACACTGTCCAAATGTGTGGTTTATATGTTTGGTCTGTTCCCCAGACAGTTGTTGTCCTTGACTAATCATTAGGATACTCTGGGAAATGCAGTCAGTGAATACTAACATCCATTGGTGCTACTGATTTCATATCCTACAGAAAAGATATTTTGCAACAAAGCCAGTAACACCAGCAACTGTATACATTTATAACAGCAATATGTCCAGTATACCCCTGTGTTTGGGCCTCTGTCCCCCAATTATGTCAGGATATGTCTAGATGTCCGGCACTAAGAGGTTCAGAGGTATGTAATATCATTATTTATTGCATTCATTCCTGCTACCATCCGAGTGATGTCATAGACACCCAGACATGTAACAAGGAAGTGGCCATAGATATGAGTCCTATCCCTATAAATTCTGTGGGAAACTGTACATTTGAGAGGTCTGTGTATGTCTGCCCATTGTAAAAAGACTGTCAGGATTGTGTAGCAGTGCAGTGTGTACATGTTATTTGGGTTGTATAGGGAGGGAGTACATGTGAGTGTCATGGGCCCTATCTATCTGACTGTGCATGCTGCTCCGGTTTCTGTTTCTCTATTGCATGTATATGTTTGCACATGCAGACCGTGACATGCCCTGTAACACCTCAGGATTCCCACTACACTGTGACTTGGGGCAGTATATGTAGAGGTAATGTGTGAGTGGAAAATGGGATTTTGTTGCTGACACAGTCATTATACTGAAGTGTTTAGTTTGCTTACTGTATGTCTCTGTGACTGTGGTGCAATTGTTTGGGGATATGTACTTTCACACCAGTGTCTGTTTTCCACTAGAGTTACATCCCTGTAGTGCCTGTTATGTTTGCTAATTCATGTGTACAACCCCAGAGATGGACTTGGGTAGTGTTATGTCAGTCTGATTGTAGTTTGGACATTGCTCGGTAGCTCAGTGTAGTTTCCCTAATGTTGTGTTATGTCCACATATTCGTAGGATGCCCAGTTGTCTGGCTGATATATTTGGTCAGGTCCCATAACTGTTATGCATTCATGACACATTGGTGGGATGATGTGGGGATTGAGGTAATTAACTGAGAAACAATTGAGTCCTGGAATTGTGATATTTCAGATGATATATGTTAGGACATACAGTGTTACTGCATCAACTTTCTCAGTTTATCTACTGACATATTTTGGATATGTCCCTATTTTCAGACCTTTGTCCCCCCACTTTGTCAGACTTGGTCCGGATTCATTGCACTAAGGGGTTCTTAGCATACCTCTTCACTGCAGGGATTTTCACAAAATGTCCAGATGTTTGGCCCATACTTTTGTTCTGTTCCACAATTTATTTGTATTTGTCTGGTAAATCACAGTGATGATCCAAGGATTTATGTCAGTAAATAATGACATAACATTTCAGTTTCCATCCTCATATCCTTCAGTAATTGTCTGCTGAAACACACCTTGTTGTAGCAAATGTCTTCATTTGTAACAGCAATATTTGAAATATGTCCCTATATGTGGCCCATTCCCCCCTTTTTACAGCCTTTGTACAGGTTTCTTGCACTAACAAGTTGAGAGGGATGGTTCTAAGGTATAACTGCACTGCATATTATATACATACACACACACACGCACACACACACACACACACGCACACACACACGCACACACACGCACACACGCACACACACGCACACACACACACACACACACACACACACACACACACACACACACACACACACACACACACACACACACACACACACATATATAGAAGTGCTACAGAATCCTGAAAGCCCATAATCCTGAAAGTTCAAAATCTTGAAAACTCAAAATACTGAAAACTCAAAATCCTGACAACGCACAGGATATGAACACTTACTATATTCCAGTACAAGTACATACAGAAACATATTATCCTTCAACTATATGCTGGAGGGAAGCCCCCCTACACCCCCTACTACTTAAATATATCAACTCTGAGATTGCACCTCACTACACTAAGTGCAATCTTGGAGATAATATATTTAAGTAGTAGTAGCAGGGGGTGTGGGGGCTCAGCCCCCACATGGGGGCATGCAAGGGGGCTTGCCCCCCTGCTTATACTTGTAGAACAGTAATACAGTTTGTGTTTTATTTCTTTCTGTATGTACTTGTGCTGGAATGTAGTAAGTGTTTGGTATCCTGTGTGTTTTCAAGATTTTGAGTTTTCATTATTTAGTTTTCAGGATTTTGAACTTTCAGGATTATAGTCTCAGGATTTTGGTCTTCAGGATTTTGGTCTTTCAGGATTCTGTAGCGCTCCTATATATATATATATATATATATATATATATATATATATATATATATATATATGTGTATATATTATTTTTTCCGTCCTTTATATTTTTATATATACGTATTTATATTATGACTCTACGTTTTCATATATATGTTCATCAAACATATATATATATATATATATATATATATATATATATATATATAGGTGTGTGTGTGTGTGTGTGCATATGTCTATATACAAAACATGCATGATTCCACAAAGCTTTCTTCTTAATGTTGTATGCCTCTATTGCATGATATGTTTGAAAAAGCAACATTAATTCCTGCAGCTCAGATGGTATAGTGCTATATTCCTCTGACTATAGTGTTCAGGGTCATAATATTAAATGACCAGAATGCATGATTTGTTTGTTAAAGCATTACAGGTTCTCAAAGCTCAGATGGTGTAGTGGTACTTTGCTGTGGTTGTAGAGAACAGCACCTCGGGTTTGTGATTTGTCAGGGCTGACTATTTTGTTGCTGGGCAGAACAAGGTCTGATGGATACAGGGTGATTATGGCACGTTTAAGCATATTATACTTATAATTTTATACTATAAAATAATATTTATATACACATTATAATTTTACGTTTACTTTGCATGAAATCCCCTTATGTGTTTATATGGGGGTTTAACATTTTTTCTACATTGACATTTGACTTTTGGAACTGTCGACAAAAAAAAGTTGCTACATAATTTAAGTTTACTAAAATAATTTTCACACTACTTTCACATAGGAAAATAAGTTGCCTGTCTTGGGACTCAAAGTGTAAACACCTATCTGCCAAGCTGTGACTCTAACCACTGGACTATCAAGGCTTGGGAATTGTACCTGTCTATTTGCATTTAGCACCTATGGGATGTTTAAGCTATGCTAAGTGGACAGCCATAACATGCACGTCCACTTAGCTACACTTAAACATTCCTTAGGCCAGTGAAAACAAGTATATATTATTATTATATTATTAGGTTATATGGGTGTGTATTGTGGTGTTCTGACAACTACTTGGGACTGCAATCATGAAATACTGGCATTGATTTGGCTTTCAGGCTTCTATCCTTCAGGGACTCCTGCTAATACATATCCTGTTATCTATCAACTTTCTATGTATGTGAGGGCAATTTTTCAGGCGTCTCCCTAATGTTGCATTTATCCCCCCCTTCATTTGTGCTTTTGTTAACATCTCCTTCTGGAAGGGGATATTGGCATACATTTGCGTTCAGACTTCTACCCTTACATAATTCATGCTAATGCATGACCTGTTCCCTATCAACTTTCTATGTTTGTTGGACTATATTTGTGCTTTTTCACTTTTTGGGGGATTTATCCCCCATTATGTGTGCATTTGCACACATTTCCTGCTTTAGTAGGTTACAAAAGTGTCGTACGGCACTTTAGCAATGCAGGGTGTGTGTCACAGAACCTGTTACACTCCCTGTGCATTGCTTTCTTGCTGCCGAGTTTTATTTCAGTGTCCACAGACACTGAAATTATCATTTTTTTTTTCATTTCAGTGTCCGTGGACACTGAAATACTGGCATAATATTACAGCAAAGCTCTAATATTATGCCATTTCGGCTTACAAAGTGCCATACAGTACTTTCTGAGTGCAGGGGGCATGTTTCTTGTCTTTGCACTACTTGGACACTCACCTTGCACTCGTTCACGATTTGTGTCCTTGTAGATTAAACAGCAGCATGCCTTCATGAATATGCAAGGGGCGCTGCTGTTCTAAACAGACACAAGCCACTCTGTACAAGAATAGTCTTATTCTTGTGCGGAGTTTCTTGAATCTTGGGGATGTTCTCTAGCAGGTGCGCTGCAGGTGATATCTTTAAGCTGACCTTTCAATGCCCCTTTATTGTATCCCACCATAAGCTGACCTTTCAATGCCCCTTTATCGTATCCCACCATCCATCCATCCTAGACCTTTGAAAATAAATAAAATAAAAAGTGAAATACAGCCAAACTTAATGAAACATGAAACACAATAAAAAGAATAACACTCTGATCACTCAGGTGTAATCCACCATAAAATGTACTAAGTATTTTCATCTAAAGGATGAGACTGATAAAGCCTTTTCATTTAGAAGAAAGCCCTCAGTAAATTTTACAGTGTATTAGTCCTGTGTGGTCAGACTGTTATTATTTTATAGACCTTTGAAAATGACTGTGGTCTTACAGTACACTACCAACTCCCACTCAGGTTGCTTATTAAATTTATCTACTACCCTTTCCATGAAAAAGTGCTTTCTGTCTAGATTCAGCTTTTTACTTCTAATCTTCTAGGTATCCTGTTCTACCTTGTCTGCCTTTCTTTTTGATCTGCATACCATCACACTCTGCCGTGTCTTCTGCTCTGCTAAGGTGCCCCCCCCCCCCCCGTGCAGACTCAGTTTATTGCCAATTATCTCCTACAACTTTGCGTCATACCCTTGTCACCGATTCCCTTTATTTTCCTGAGAGACTATCTTTTTGCCATCTAGACCAACATGATATCTTTTTCCCTGCAGAAAAGAGCACAGTACTTAAGCTGGGACCTGCCTATGGATCAAAAAAGTTGTATTCTATACTGTCTTTTCCTACATTCTTTTCTATATTCTATACTGTCTGTTCCTGCATTCTTTTTTGCATTCTATACTGTCTGTTCCTGCATTCTTTTCTATATTCTATACTGTCTGTTCCTGCATTCTTTTTTGCATTCTATACTGTCTGTTCCTGCATTCTTTTCTCATGAAGGCAGCACATCATCTTATTGGCTTTAACTATAACTATATCATTTTGTTTCTGGTAGTTCATTTATACGTTTTATTTTTACTTTCAGATTTACTGACCTAAAGCAACATCATAGAGGATATCAAGATTTTTTATGAATGCATTTAAGTATATATTTATTTACCATTTAGTGACAATTTTTTTTTTCTACTAAACAATTTATGTGTATGTCATTTTATATGTTACATACTTCATCCCTTAATTATGAATAATTCATTTTTCTTCTATAAAATTTGCGTTTATTGTTTCATATGCTACACTATACTTCCTTTATGAAAATTTTCTCTTATTTTTCTTCTTTAAAATATGTATTTCTGCTATTTCGTGTGTAACACAGTTCTTTCATTCAGTGTAGGAATCATAGATAATACAACGCTAATTTAACCAGAGGCATTGCTTGCCTTGCCATTAACCACTATCCACCACCTACATGTCCTTTTCAAAAAAGCTCACATGATTTAACAGATGTGGTCTACCCTTAACAAATCCAAATCATTGTGTATTGAGTTTGATCAATTTTTTAAAGTCCTGGTTTATGAGGTTAATTGTGATGCATTCTGTGGCTTTAGAGATGAGACTAGTAAGACTAGTGGGTTTGTAATTACTTGGGTCAGTGGTGAGGTCAGTCTTATGAAGGAGTATTGCCACTGCAGTGCATTACATCTTGGAAGCAGCTCTTGGGGGAGGGATTCAGCAAAGCCCCACCTGACACTGTTTATAAGACAGCCCAGTATATTACTGGGACCCGTTGAAGAGGTGTTTTTGGTCTTGGAGAGTGCTTTAAAGGTATGATCCTTTGAGATGGTGGGGAGGGGAAGTGACCCAGGGATCTTTGGAGTGGTAATGATAGTTTCAGAAGAGAAATTAGCAGCAAATGTATTTGATAGCATGTTGGCAATGTCTTTAGGATTGGAATGTGGGGCATTATAAATACTTTCAGAGCAGTGATGTGAATTATTTCTTAGTTTTCTAAAGGGTCTATATGAGAACACCGAAGTATTAAAACTTTGAATGTTCTGATGTCGAACACTATTCAGCGAACGCTAAGAATAGCAAAGCTGCAGAACAGCAAATTCTTTCCTCGGGAAAGAATTTGTTTGGCCATTTCTGTGGCTTCACTATTCTTATCACTGTGGTGGAAAGTTACGGGTTGAGTTCAGGTGTGTGATTGCTTGTATGTTAGGGTTAGGGGTGGGTTAAGTGAGTTAGAGTTAGGGCGCGGGTTAGGCGTGTGTGCGATAGTGACAGACTTTAGGGTTAGGGGCGGTTTAAGTGAGTTAGGGTTAGGGCGCGGGTTAGGTGAGTGTGCGATAGTGACAGACCTTAGGGTTAGGGTTTGGGTTAAGGTAAGTGGGTAGATAGTAGTGTGTGTTTAGTTTAGTGTAGCGTTAGATGTAGGAATTTAAGTGTATGTGTGTGGTTGCTGTTTGTTTAATGTGCTTGTGTTGTGTGTATGTGTTTCAGAGCAGCAAATTATTTCCATGGGAAAACATTTGCTGTTCTGAATGTTCAATATTTTCATGTTTAGATGTTTTGGGGCCAATGAAACAGCGTTTGCTATTTTCATCTTTCGATAAAGTGATATAAACGCTTTCTAAAGTAGCTAATAAAGGACTTATAATTATCCTTAGGCTCAGAAGTTAGCTTATGTTTGTGGGATACTTTCCTGGCCTACATAGCTGCCTTCAGTTTCTTGGTGAGGCATTTTATATTCTTATATTCTCTTTGTGAAGGGAGTTTGTGGCATTTTCAGGTAATCTAAGCAGTTTCTTCTTTCTATTGTATAATTTGTTAATACCTACTGAGTGCCAGGGCAGATTGTTATTATATTTGCTGCTATATTTTGTTCTGGTGGGGACTGTTCTGTCAAGACATTTATCTAAATGACCACAAGGATCTTTGGTGTACATGGCTGTATATCCTGTATCTATTGTGTCATTAACAATGGTGAATTTTGAAATTTTGTTGTGTAATAGTAAAATATTTGCTTTTTAGAATTCTCTGAAGAGGGTGGTGGTAGCTACTAGAAAGGTGGATGTTCTGAAGATAAAGGTAACTATTTTTTGGTCCAACTTAACTAATGAGGGAATGAACAGGGGCAAGAAAATGCCAAGACCATGTTTGTGAGAACTAGGTCCAGGACATTACCACCTGTGGTGGCATTGATCTGTAACAAGATATAAGTAGGAATTCTGGATTACCTAGTGTGGGCTTTAGTTCAATAAGCACCCGGGGGGGGGGGGGGGGATTTCACTGGTTATCACTTTGGAAGGGATAAAATCCTTGTCAAATGCTGAGATATCTCCACCATTTTCAGTGGTCTTGAAGGTGTGATAGACACAGAACCCTGGCTTGGATGGGGTACTCTCATAACAGTTGGACCATGACTTGGTAACTAAACAAGCAATATTAATTTCGGATAAAAGTGCCTCAAAATTAGTCAGTTTATTGTTAAGACTTCCAGCCACCTTGATATTTTCCAATTTATAATTTGATTTCTTTGTTAGATTTGTATGTTTATTGCATCAATTCAGCTGTAAAAAGGCATGAGGGAGGCAGCAAAGTTTATGACTAGCATGGAGAAATTATTGAACAAGAGGTGCAGACCATCCTTTGCAAAGCAAGTAGGAATGTCAGTGATATCATCCCAGGGAGGATACATGATGGACTGATCACTCTGGAAAGGCACCAGCTATTCAGCAATTGCTGAATAAAATTATCTTTTGAATCTAGGGATAATTTTCAGTGAGACTAGGATATCGCTAAAAAACAGATTTTAGCTGAATCATGTGTAGCAAGTTCCAACAAGTCCTTCTGCATGACTTTATTGGGGTTTCATGAGAGATCACTCAATCCAGTGTGGGCAACAATCATGTCCTAGTCATAAATTTGTAGTGGATAGGGTCCTGAGGATCCCCCGATATGTCAGTAATCCTAGCTTCTGACAGACAGCTAACTGTAACCTTTTCCTTATTCAGTCTAATGAATATGGAATCAGAGTGCCTAACAATGGAGTTACCAATTACTAGGATGTTTCCAGAAGCTGATATATTCTTATTAGTTACCGGGGTGTTATGTTACTTGTGGCATGTTAATGAAAGGGGTGCATATAATAAGTAGCATTAGGGGGTTCCATGCTGAGTTTTAAGAGGCTTTGGTATTGATTACTTATGGTATCAGAGTATGACAGCTGTATGAGAATGCTACATTTGTATTTGTGGGGGTAGGATGGTGTGTTTCTCATTGCATACTTGAAATTTTGAGAAGGCTGCTCCCAAGTTAGCTATGTGTTTGCACCTCTTGCAGAAAGAATCTATTAAATTAAACAAGAGTTTGTTATCAGTGAGCATGAGGCAGTTCTTACACTGCCATATGACAGCAATTGTTACAAGACTGCCACTAGGAGGACAGGAAATTTTTGCTGTCCCTCCAGGCTGGCCAGTGCTATTGTACACTGGAGAAAATAGATGGAAGGAAAATACACGGTCAAACAGGATATGAAGGAAAAAAACAAGCAAAGCATAGAAGCTGGTAACAAGTCAATAGAGGGCTGTGCAAATCAGAGAAAGATAAGGCAGGTCTATGCAAGCATGTACAGCCCAGACCAAATTACAAACCATTGTCCACAAGATGGAGTATTTTTTGCAGTCAAAATTTAGGGCAGAACCAGCCTTAGGCCATTTTGTTTTATTTATTTTACATTTGTTAACTGGGGAAGTCCGACTGGATACAGGTCCATTTTCAGTGGAGGCCCGGGAGCCCATTTGAACCTATAAGGCCCAATTGGGCCTGGCACTAAGCTATGACATGATCATTATGCTTTATGTAACTAAGAAATTTACCTAACAGACACTACAGCAAAGTGAAGAGACTTTCCTCCTGGTTGTCTTGTTCCCTAGTAATTACAGGTCTAGTTAGTGAAGGGAAGGAGGCATTTCCCATCATGCCCTGCACTAGTGACTAATCCAGTATTCATCTTGTATGGCTCATAGTGTCTGTGACTCACTCTCTCATATTGTACATTTGCTGATTGCTTAACAGGGTTTCCAACCCAAAATTGGTCTGATTAGCCATCTGCTTTTGAGAACCTGTCCATTTACTGACTTGGAAGATAATAAGACTAAACTTAGTTTGAAAACTAACAAAAGGTTACTGTTTTCTTTTGCTTCACTTGCTGATATAGGATTTACAACGGGTTGCTAATAAATACAGTTAAAAGAAATAACTGTAATAATCACTGCCAGACAATATGACAACAAACACCATTGGGCATTAAAAAAAGAAAAAAAAGACACTCTGATATGAGGTAACTTACAATCACTATGACTTGTAACAGAATGATTCCAGTTCAAAAGTAGGACAGAGAAACGCTTGTTGCAGTTACAGAAAGCAGTGGTATAATCATAGATAAGTGAAGTAATCACAGATAGGATCACTATAATCATGTGAAGTAGTCACAGATAGGAGCAGTATAATCAGATAAGTGAAGTAGTCACAGATAGGAGCTGTATGATCATAGATAAGTGAAGTAGTCACAGATAGGAGAAGTATAATCATAGATAAGTGAAGTAGTTACAAATAGTAACAGTATAATCATAGATAAGTGAAGTAGTCACAGATAGGAGCTGTATGATCATAGATAAGTGAAGTAGTCACAGATAGGAGAAGTATAATCATAGATAAGTGAAGTGGTTACAGATAGGAACAGTATAATCATAGATAAGTGAAGTATGAGGTGGCTGTACTTAGTCATGGGAGGCAAAGGAGGCTAGAACAATGATTCTCCTGGCTGCAAGTGAAAAGCAGTAAAACACAGTTTGACTCATAAATGTACTGCGTGTTTCAAAGTCACGTACATTACAAAGTAGAAAACAAGCAGAAAATTAAAGCCAGATAATAGTTGGACTTGAATTGGGAGGAGTTTCTGGGGAAGTATACTACAGAAAGCTGAAAAAGCTAGGTGAGTTTTGTATATTCTCCCATCATCCATACGGGTTTCCTTAAGGTATTCCAATTTCTTCCCACCTGCTGAAGTTTTATGCTTTGTGTGTACTCTAAAATTATAACCGTACATAGTCCTTACAGATGCCTTTGTGAACTAGGATGCAACTGGAAAGAACTGCATGTATTATACTACTTAGACAGTTTAACAAATAATTAAATACTTGAGTCTGTGAATGATTAATGGCATTTCTAAACAGAGGCCTGAAATTATTACTCTTATTACTGTAGGGCATTCTGAAGAAGTTCAAAAGTTTTATGTGGTTTGTGGAAGCACATTAGCTGTAGCAAAGTATAAAATTAAGTAGTTAAAGAACTCCAGTCATTTCGAACAGGTACAGACATATGTGTATATATATATATATATATATATATATATATATATATATATATATATATATATATATATATATATATATATATATATATATAAGTGGTAGCATTGTCACCTCACAGCAAGAGGTTCTCCAGTTTGATTCTCGGCTACTGTGCCTTCTGTGTGGAATCTGCATGTTCTACCTGTGTTCTTGTGGGTTTTCTTTGGGTACTCTGGTTTCCTCCCATGTTACAAAGACATGCATCTAGGGTGTTTCTCCCCAGGCCTCTGCTGAAAATTGGCTTTGTTCCAAGTTGAACTTTCACAGTAAACAAATGTTAAATAAAATGTATAGATCTTCTTTGAAAGCTTGAAGTTTAAAAAACTTACAACTTCAAATGGCTGAGACCAGCAGATCAAAATTTTGAAACTTCAAAAATGAAATACAAATAAAATAAAAGCAAAACATTTCTTTTTATGTTTTGCATGGGGCAAGCCCCCTGCACCCACCCTCACATCTCCTCACATCCCCTGCTAAATAACTATACCAACTCCAAGATCGCACTACAGTGACGAAAATGTTAACTATCACATTCCGTGCTGTACGGCAATCTCCGTTTAAAATGTTCAAAGTTTCAAAACTTTAATCTTCCAGTGTCAGCCGTTTGAATTCGAAGTTTTGAAACTTTGAGCTTCTAATGGGGATCCATATATATCTATATCTATCTATCTACTGTATATATGGGTCTAGGACTATTCACTGAAAGCACATTTCACTGAAAGTCAAATGACTGTGCACAAATCATTGAAAGCTCAAATCACTGAAAACACAATTCATTGAAACACATTTAACTGAAAGTTATATATGGCCTTTTCCCCACTGTAATGCGACCCTGGAGTTAGTATACATAGCAGTGGGGCACCGCCCCCACATACTTTGGATATATATTAAGTTCAGAAAAGAGTAATTTCTTGGAATTGCAAGTATCTGTGTATATAGTTCAAATATTTAAGATAGGTGTGGGTCTTCACCCCCACACTCCCCAGTGTGGGGGACAATGTCCCCCCACCCCCTTACTATATATACTAACTAAAGGGTCGCACTACAGTGGGGAAAATGCCATATATAACTTTCAGTGAAATGTGTTTTAGTGAATTGTGTTTTCAGTGAGTTGATCTTTCAGTGAATTGTGCACAGTCATATGTGTTTCAGTGAAATGTGCTTTCAGTGAATAGTCCTAGACCCATATATGGATATATATTTATATATATATATATATATATATATATATATATATATTTATATAGATATATATATATCTATATATATATATATATATATATATATACATATATATATATATATATATATATATATATATATATAGATATCTATAGATATATATATATATATAGATATATATACACACACACACACACATATATACACAGACACACACACACACACACACACACACACACACACAGACACACAGAACAGGAACAAATATAATGGGAAATTAAAAAAAAAATCAGCATGGAGGGTGACCAACTTTAACAAGTTCTGCAGTAAAAGAAAAAAAGTACTAAATATCTAGAACAAATATCTTTCTACCCATATAATCAAAGTTATCAAAAGAATCTGTAAAGAACTAAAAAATGCCATCAGGGAATTCAAAGATAAGCATGAACTGAAAATAGCAGTTGAAACTAAAGATAGCTATATTAGAATAATTAAGAAATAATCATCTGAGCTAATTTATAATGATGATGTTACCTACTCTAATCTTAAGAATATAGCCAGTACAATAGTAGAGTAATTTAGTGTTAACTTCAGATGAAGCACAGTTACTGACATTCCACAAATTTTCAGGACTTTTTCCTCAATCCCTCATATGATTACCAGCCTTAACTGCCCCCTCCAAGGCCATATATACCGTAACCTTGGGGAGGGGGGGGGCAGCAATGTGCCTGGTCACCTACTAAATACAGCCAAATATGCCGTGTTTGTGCCTATTCTAAAACTCTTCAACTTATACATCTCCACAGGTTATGTTCCTGAAGCTTGGAAATTTGTTATTCTTATGCCCCAACCCAAGGTAGGACGTGGACCCTTTTCACCTTGGCTTTCTTAGGGGTAAGTTATATCTATTATCTCTAGTTAAAGTCTTTGAATAAACTAAAAGAAGCTGTAGATGGAGGCTAGGCAGTCAGAGATTCATAGGTGTTTACCAAACCATTGATCTTTGAGAATCTTAAGAAGCCTAGCTTTACATTCCTATGTTAGTCCTCAGAGTATAGCTAGAGCTGCCCAAAGTCTTTAACATTATCATGTGGTGTTACTGAAAAAAAGCTCAAATGACACTGACCCTTTTGTTGTGAAGTAGTTAGCAAACAGGCTGCCTGACAGAAGTCAAATAGTTAATGTAGCAGGGGTTACCTCACAAAGCAAAATTGTTACTTGTGCTGTATCTAAATGCTCCATGCTGAACCCACCTCTGGTTTAGTATGTATTTTCCAATCTTCAAACTATGAACCTAGACTTTTGGCCAATTACATTTGCTGATGATTGTAGGATAAGTTTTATAGTTCACTCAACTTTCAATACCCTGATGCTACACATCACATAATTCAGAAGTTTACATACAATGGCCCCAAAGTAAATACAAGAAATTGCAGTACCTGCATATTTGACAAATATATTTTTTGTATCTACATTATGGACAGCACTCTCACTTAAGACTGATGCAGCCATCAGAGACTTTAACACCCTTACAGATACCTCCATATCCTTTGACTTCCAATCAGAACAGTAATAAAGAGATCTTTCTGCCCGATCTGGGTAATATCAAAAGGCATCTCACCCAGTTTTAAAGAAGTCACTATTCCTTTATACTCGGTTATCTTCAGATCAGTTTTTAGAATCCAGTTCTCCTTTTAGCATGTAAATATCTAAACACATTACAAAACCAGAAAGCCCCCCCCCCCCCAAAAAAAAAAAAAATCACTGGTCTAAAGACACTAAAATACAAAGATAAATTTAGACCTCAGTGCCTGTACAGTGTTATAGACCACTACGTGGCAACCTATGTTTTGTTCTTAATTCCTTGATAGACCCTACCCTCTATCTCCCACCCCTCTGCAAAACAAATAGCTCTACAAATATCTATGCAAATGTATCAAATCTCTGTAAATAAGTAAATGAAAATCATGAGCAGGGTATTTATATCTCATAGTGCTTACAACAGCTTTAAAATAGGTTTATAAGATAGAATAATACCTTGGCTACCGTTAAGAACAATATTGACAATTATATATAAGTACCCATAAATTTTCTTCCTGACAAATCTGTTCTGCTATACTGAACACTGCAGGTAACCATTGAGGTTTGGTGTTGGTTATATGTAAAAGGGTCTGTGGATCGATTCTTCTTTGTATTCTTTATGATGATAAGATACTATGAAACATTTTCTTGGCAATCTTATAGCTATCAGGTGCCTTATTTTAAGATTTGTACTACATTCTGGGTTTATACCTGTCAACATAATGTCTGTTTTTGGCTATCCTTCAAATGGTCTGTGCTTTTTTTCTTTGTTTATTTTTGGTTTTAAGAATTTTTTAAGCATCACTGAGGGTTAGTTTAATTTTTGTATTATTTAAAATTACTTAAAGTGCTTTTACTCTAGTTCTGTGTATTTCTTTGCAACTTTTTATTTAATTATTATTATTATTATTTTGTTAATTTCATAACATTTCACACACACACACACACACACACACACACACACACACACACACACACACACACACACACACACACACACACACACACTCACACACTTGTGCTTCTAAATGTTAGGCAAATATTCCAATTAAGAAAAACACAAAAGGCCAGGCACCATAAACCTCTGCAGCTGTAAAAAACGAAGAACAGGATCCAGAATCCACAATGAACTTGAAAAATACCAGGAAACGAATCTATGCAGAACTGCTTTATTACAACACACTAGCGCTTTCACAAAATGCTTCTTCAGGTGTAAAACTGATACAAAAAACCACACCTTAAATAGCCAGGTTGAATAATCACATGATGCACTCTAATTATCTTTTAAAATGGAGACCTTAAAATCAGTTTAAAACATACATATACACTACATATACACTATTAATAAAACATACACCCTGCATAAAGAACAGATATATAACAATACATATATATATATAAGCACATTCTAATGAGCATATAAGCATATTTAATAAACAATCTACGATTATTATAAAATAGAAAAATAAAAAATATAAAAAAACAAATAAATAAAAGACAGGAATTACCTATGTAGAGCTCTTTTACCAAGAACAGGCTTCAAAGGCACCTGTTCATTTAAACCATGACCATAATTGGCTCTAAGCATGACTATCCACCTAGCCTCTACTTCCTCAGTTCTAGCTCTAATATCACCCACTCTAACACTCTCATATGTCCAACCATAAACATAAACTTGTGTTGTACACCCATATTTTGTACATGCTTAGCTAGAGCATTAGTATTACTCCCTTTACCTATATGGTAATAATGCTCTCTTATTCTATCCTTTAGAGAACGATCTGTCTTGCCAGCATAGAAACATCTACAGGCAACACAGTTAGCTAAATAAATCACGTGCATAGTTTCACAATCAGCCTGAACCCTGATGCATTACACTCTGCCTGTGTCAGGATGTGCAAAAAAAGGCTCTTTATTAATGTACTTGCACTGCGAGCATTTACCACATGATCTAGTACCAGGTACTGTTGGGGCATACTTTACTTCCTTAACATTACATAACCTTCTTCTTAAATTCTTTGTATTCTTAAAAGTGAACTGAGGTCTGGGGCCTATAATTTCACTTAATTGCAGATCAGTTAACAGAATATCCCAATTTGGCTAACAATTTCAGTATACCTCATAACATCTCTTGAGTAAGGAATACAATATTCCAATTATGCTGTGCTGATGATGCCATAAGAAAACTGAAATATGCATGTCCACAGCTAGTTGGGTTTGGCTTTATTGGCCTGAATTTGTACATTAATAGAATTAAAAAGAAAAAATCATGGACATTTAGAACTGGCATATAGTTGAAACACCTGATATCCTTAAAGGGTCATTTGCATATATCACATGTTGCCTCTAATACAAGAGGATTAATGAAACACACAGTGGAAAGTCTAGCTTTGCTAGATTTTTCTTTTGGTTTTTATTGATTATTTTTTCTGGGTGACCTTTTAATTCATTGTTTTAATTTTTAAAAATAGAGAAAAGTTGCTCCCTCCTCATGTCAGGACATTAGAATTGAAGTGCTTTAGTTATCCAAAGACTGCAGCAGACTGTGACAGCTGCTTGTTACAAATATAAGTGTTGCTAGTGTAGAAGTCTTTGTTCCTTAACAGAGATTTTAGGAGGGGTGCCAGATCAGGGATGGCACCAAAATAGCTATACCTCTAACAAGCATTAGTAGGTAATATTTAATACGTGTCTTAACCAAAATTTAAAACAAAACTCTTGTTGGAAGGGTATCCAGGATATGGTTTGCTAGTAGGAACCTTTCAATACCTAAACTGTTTGGTGCAAGGCATGTTTGCTATCTAAGCAACACGCCTTAATGTTAGTGAACATTCTAATTCCACTTATTTAATTATTATTTGGCTATTTCCTGGCCACTAGATAACATCTTAAAGTTGTAACTGTAACAACTGTGTCAAGTTAGACTATGATGCACTCATTCACACATTTTTTTTATATAATAAGCATATTCAGAACTTTGCAACAGGGTACCAGATACTCATTTTTAACCTTTCTGTGTTTTCAGATAAGTATAAGAATTTATAGCAAAGATAACAGTAATTATCAGGAAAAATTGATAAAATGATAGCACTGCAGCAGAATGAAAATAATTTATTTCTTACAAATTTAACTGAAAAACTATATGAAAAACAGTTATTGGAATCAAAGCATAACAAGAAAGGCAAAAGTGTGTGACCTGCTAATCACACTGCACTTTCTAATTGTGAGACACAACTAATTTGGAATAGTTATTATTTTCAGTATAGTTTTATAAACAATTTGTGGGTGACATTTTTTGGCATAATCAGGCCTTAAAGACATTTTAGTAGAATTTGTTGCATTTCTGCACAGCACACCTACATTTTTAACTGTTAAGTTGACATGTTCTCTTACTGAGAATAGTTTCTTTAATGTTTTATCACATTTCAAAAATAATAAAATTAATACTAAGATTTTTTTATGAAGTATGTGCATATGAAGAAGTACCTTCTTAAAATCAGTTTGTATCCTAAGCATACTTTTGATGGAATTATACAAGGTCAGTTTTTAAGAGTGAGTTGATTGAATACAGATACTGATATATGTATGCAACAAACTGATGAAATAATTTTATAGCTAGAGGGTATGAATTAGATGTTTTAGAAGGTTCTTTTTGAACAACATTACAATATCAAAACCATATTTCACTGATAGTTCTTTTTATAAACAACACATTAATAATGTTCCATCTGTCAGACATATTATGAAATACAATATAAGATCAACACAAGTAAAGGATTTCATTAGAAACAGTTGAATTGCATTACACTCTCCCCGAGTTAAAATATATTGTAGGCACTATGCCTATTCATGGTGGTGCAGTGGTAGCATTGTTGCCTCACAGCAAGAGGTTCTCCCATTCGATTCTCGGCTGGAGTGTGGGGAGTGCCTTCTGTGTGGAGTCTGCATGTCCTCCCCGCGGTTGGGTGGGCGTTTGAAAGACATGCGTAAATGGGCGTGCCTTAGTTGAAGATTGAACATTGAGCTGGCACCTCGGCTTTTGTGAAAATCTCCTGCCAATCAATAGTGGACTGGAGTTCTGCTGTGGTGACCCCTAACCGGGAAAAGCCAAAAGACAAACAACAACAACTATGCCAAGATTCACATACAAAAGAAATAGGTATTTACAGCAACAGCTATGTTATAATGATTTGTCTGTTCAGTCAGATAGAGACCCATAATGTTCATTGCTATAATTGTTATTTTTATTCATATATCAATACAGATGATACATTTGTACATCCATTGAGTAACAAAAAGTGTGTTTGCAGATGCTTTGCTGTTTGTATATATGAGAATATAGGTTATTTATCTGCATGTGATAAATGTACATGATTTTTTGTGGGGAAAACGAAACAGGAAATTTAAAGAATATATTTCTTCATATCTTCGAGACATAAGACATAAAATATACACAAATGCTTTGGCAAAGGTAAAATGGAAACAGTGAACATACATTTAGTTTTAGAGTAATTCAAAAATTAAATGTTTTACCAAGAGGTGGCGATATTGTCACACATACTGAATTTGTTGGTTATAAATGGAGCGTAATACTTCTTGCTATTTTCAGGTTTGAATGCAACCATTAGTATCAAACCTGTGTTAAAATTTAAATCAAATAAATTATTATTGTATTTATTAGTACAGTCCCTCATAAGTAATCAGCCATTAAGTCCTGTGTTATCTAATTAGAGCTGTTTAGTATTTAAGTGCTTGTGTTTTGCAACAGTGTTAGATATGCATTGCGAAAGAGTACTTTGCTTGAAAGTTTTGTATCCTAATAAACAGAACATTGTGGATTCTTATTTGTTTGTGGAGTGGTCCACTGTGTTACATTTGGTACTGCATGAAGGGTGTTTTGTAGCTGCTGTGAATAATTTTGGTACAATGCATTGCGAGTCAGAAATGAGGACAAAGACCTGCTTCAGTAACTCATGGATCCTGTAGGATTTAAATATTCTTCTCACTGTTTTTTAGTATTTCACCGAAAAATTTTTGAAATAGTATCAAGGATATTTTATACTATGTGCAGACCTAAATAACGTTACCTGTGTCATTTTCTCCTAAGTAAAATGGTACAGACTTGCAAATTTGCTGTATTTATAAAAAAAATTATAACGCACAGCAATTATTAATCCCAGTCATGGAGAACACTGGTACAGAATATATTGAATTCCACCACGGTTTACCTAATATATCCAGTGTATACACATTGGGCTGATTTGGGGGTGGGGGGTGAATTGGTGCTCAGTATTTTTTTTTTTAATTGTTCACTTTGATTCCAAATTGTATCCCTTTGCGATATCTGAGATATAGTCCAATTCAGAAACTCAACCTACTAGCATTTTCCATCTCAGATTTGGGATAAGTGACTGTTGCCATTTGGTGATATTGCATTTTCATAAGCTATTCTCCTTTGGGATTGGTACACTGAAGCAATTTGTTGAAGTCACAGGTTGTGAGTGTAGTTTTGGGAAGTGAACAACATAAGGCCACCCTCATGAGTTCACTGAACAGCTGCATATCAACAGTTAATGTACATGTTTAGTAGTACAATTAAGAATATGTTGAATTATTTCTCTTTAGCTAGTGCACAATGAATAAATATTACTGCCATTTAATTGTGATGATGTGTTGGGATGCTGATTATTTCAGCTGCATTTTTGTAAATGAAAATGAAGACTATATTTGTTAGCAAATAGAGATACTTTTTCTGTAGCGGCTGTTGTGTTTGATTTTGCACAAGCTGTCAACGGTGCATAATATTGCTTGTTATGCACCTTTCTGGAATCACAATGGGGCATAATTAGGTTATGTTTTTACCAGTTTTAAAACATGATTATTATGTTACATGTAGTACAATAACATTGCTGTCATTGTCAAATATTTCTATTTTGGAAGTCTTATGGACAAATAACATTAAGCATTGATTGCCCTATCAGTTAGAATGTGATATCTTTGCACAATGAAATGTCATGCATCTAGCTATACTCATTTAAAATAAGACACTTTCCAAGATTTTGTTACTCAGCTCTAGGCATTTATTGCCTATGGAAGCATTTGGCAAAATATAGGCTATCTATGTTGATCAGGAGAGTTGAGAGGAGAACAACAGGGCATCAGATTGATTTTAATCCACTGAATTCACAATCCACAAGTCTTACAATAATGGAAAAATCAACACAAAAACCAATGAAGAAGAAATCAGACTTCTGCAATACTACATCTAATAAAACACATGTAAATGCATAGACCAAACAAAATGAACCAGTAAAGCCGGTTAGCAGGGAGGCAAACCCATTTGTTCCCTCATTTGGAGATGTTTCCCCCGCATGCCCTCACCCTTGTTTTCATACAGTAACTCCGTGGTTGCACAAGTACGGACAAATGCAAACATTGTACCGCGTAAAATCGTTTAACTAAGCCCTTTCCCTTCCCGACCATGATTGTATTGGTTTCAGTGTCATTGTAATTTGCATGTCTTTCTCCAGTATTACAGAACATAGTGATATGTATCACAATCTAATGTCAAGTTCAGAGTAATTCAGCCATCATAAACTTCACTTGTGTTCAGCTGTGTTTAAATGAAGTATTATACATTAAAAAGGTAAAAGACAAATTGCAAGTAATCACTGTGTTTCAAATTGGACAGAGGGAGGGCAAACCAGCAGGAGAATCTAAGTAAACTGGCCTCTCCTTACCACAGTAGGTGATATAATAAAGGTAGCACTGATGAGATGTATGTCCTGGGCTAGTATGAGATTTTCTTCATAATTTCTGAATTGGAAGCCACATATAGCCTTGCAGCATTTCAACAGCATCTGTTATCTGAAGCTTCGTCAGTTGTCAGGTAGCATTGCTAACATATTGCTCATGTCTGCGTTGCTTTTTCCTCATCCTGTGTTGCAATTTTTTGTATTGTCTCAGCCTTTAACAGTGTGGTCCTTACTTGCTATTAGTTACCATTTCATAAATTCTCCTATCCATCTGCAGTTACCCTGGTGACACCTTTATGCCGTCAAGTATTATCACTGTAGGGACTAAAAGAACCTTCTCTTTTTGCTGTCCCTTTCAATCAAAGATACACAGAGTTAGACGTTTCATGCTCAAAAATTCCAGTTTTACAAAATTTAGGAAATTTTGTTAAAGAAACCTGTGGACCACTATACCTAAAATCAACTGGTATGTCATACCATAAATCTCAGTAAGACTGAGTTGAACTTACCTGTTCCATTTCACAGCAAACTAACATTGAATGGTAAAGCCACTATGATGCATAGCATTTATATTCAAATACAAATGTTTTCTTTCCTAATTTTGCCGTAAACTGACGAGAACCTCATGTAGATGTTCATAATTTAACTCATCCTCACCATTTACTAACATATTATTTTCATTAATGTTATGTTTCTCCATGAAAGTCTTTTTCTTGCAATGTAAAAGTATAATTAACTCTAAAATACTTCTGCCCACTTTTTTAAACATTTTTACCAAAGTTGTTATTGTGGATTCCTTAATTATTTATTAAAAATGCAATTGAAATCCCCTCCTAGAATAAACTGCCTTTTATATTAGCAATTATACAATCTATTTGCCTTCTACCTGTTTTATCACATGCTCCCAGAAACCAATGTAAATTAACTAGAGTCCATAGCATAGTATAATGACCATAATAAACATACCATCAAAATGTATTTTTTGGTACTTTTGGCATTATCAAATTTTTATTTCACAGTATTGAGACCCCCTTTTATTTTTTTTGTAGTTAGATTCAATTAGAGTTTCAGACTGGGAGAATTTTTCCTGTAAATATATTACTTGAACTATATTAATATTACTGTATTTAAGTAATTTCCTTCTCTTTAGGATACTATTCAAGATGTCCACATTTAATGACATATAATGTAGATCTAAAAATACATTTTTTTTGTGTATTATAGCAATAACTCCTGGCTGGTTGTGGGTAATGCTGGATTTACCCACGATTGGCATGGTTTGGTCATGAGGGCCTTTGCTGTCTACATAGTGCCTTTTTCAGAGCACATCTGGTGGGCATTCCAACCTAGTAAATTCTCATTTGTAAAGCATTAATGTTGCTTTACTCAGTGCCAAGAGACTTAAAAAATGTCAGACGTTGAGGCTCACCTGCAACTTGAAAACATTCATGCATGTCCAGGTACAGAAACATGGTTTCAGAGCCCTCCCTTTATTCCCAGGCATAATACCTGCCATGTTTTCAGACCAACTGGCAGTTGTGGGGGGAAGTAGCAGTATTTGACAAGGATATCATCACTTCACGACAGATTCATTGGGATACCCCTATAAGTCCAAATCACCCTAGCAAGACTAATTACCACTTCATAGCTAGATATAGAACACCCTCAATGTCCCCTTTTGAGCATAAGAGCTATCTTAACACATCAGTTGAAATTACCATTTAGCTTAGGACCTTTCTAATAGGTGACTTCAACTATCCATCAATAAACTGAGTGACCTACACTGCCAGTGGTCAGCATGCCCAGCACTTCTTTGACATTATAAATCTTGACTCACTTTCACAAATAATTAACCATCCTACTAGGTGCCCCAATATCCTGGATCTAGCCCTCTTGAATTTATAAGTGCCATAGTCTTTACACCGAAATATGACTTTTGCTTTGTAACTGCCAAATTCCTGAGTAAAAATCCTTGCAGCTTTCCACCCACACTATGAGCAATTTATCAAAGACCACTTTCATTCACCATATTTGCTAATGCAGCTAAAGAAATTATAATCATACCAAATGAAAAAAAAAATCTTCATCTCAATATTTGTTGATCTAGCTAAAAATAAATAAATAAAGATTCCAGCAGTGAAGGGAAGCCTGGTCCCACAGTAACGCCTTTCAACATTTGACTAATTATCATTTTGGGCTTGGTAAATCTCCGGCTCCAAAAATAACACAAATCTGCATGGCACTATGTGCCACTTCAATTAATTTTGCATTATCTGCCTAAATTAAATATAACACTAACCTCATGTGAATGTTTTCACTGACAACTGTAATGGCTTTTTAAAACCGATGAAGAAATTAAAAGAGCATTGTGGTACAACATAGCTGAAAAGTAGATAAAATGAAATCAACAGAAATAACAAGAAATGTAGCAACAGCTATCATTTTACTATTTTTGAACTGCTATAGGTAAAAATTGTGACAGACGCAGTGTATTCCTGAAGTTAATCTATTATTTCGTTAATACTGTCCTTGGGAACAGCAGTGATGCTGCAAACCTCAAAGTGTTACAATGCATGTGGGTTTAGTCACCACAAATGAATCTATCAAATAGAATGTTAGACAAAAAATATAAAAAAGCCATTCTTTAATCAAAAGAAACTTTCAAAATGAAAGATCTTGCATTCAACATTCACTCAGTATGCTCTTTAACTGATGGCCTTGGAGAAGCTGTTTCTATGACAACAAAAATAGTCTATAGTTTACAGTTTAATTTTAGAAACCAATCTTGTATCTCGCTGTGTTGCGTACAGGTTCTGATGTTATTGAGGAAAGCACTAGTTCCATTATAAAATGATGCACCCTCCAATAGAAATCATATTTTATTTACAGAGATTGACTGCATTTTAATACAGCATTTCATAATACCTGCATCCAGCCTGTAGCTAAAGAATCAAGCCTGCAGCTTTTATATTCTGAAAAGTGTGTGTGCATTACTTTATTAAAGTCATCAACACACACACACACACACACACACACACACACACACACACACACACACACACACAAATTATGAACACAGCATATTGCTGGAACCATGAAAGTAATTACAAATGTTGATTTATTTAATTCACCACCAATGTGTGGACTGTAGCTGTGCAGATATTAATAATTCTGTAATACATCCAAGAGTGACTAATATTTTCCTTGTAATTTATATGCTGAACATTATAATCCCTTTGATTTGTTTCATATTTGTGCTTTTACATCTAGGAAATGGTCACGGAACATAACCGCTTCTCTTCAAGTGCAAATTAAGATTTCTGGAAGTAAATTTACTTAGAATATCAATGTCACCCAGTGAATGTTACAGCAACTGCTTCAAAATATTAGAAGTCATTCAGTTAGCAACATTATTTTCCTGAATTTCTAAATTATTTTTTTAGCTTTATTTTTTCTGCCTTTATTCTTGCAAAACTGTACTTTAGAAATGTGAACTTTAATAATCAACATAATGTGTCCACTATGTGTGCGCATAGGTAGGTGAATGCAGTTTTCTACAACCGCAGTCAGTATATCTATCTAAGATTCAACAGGTTTTCTAGCATTATATTTTGTACAAGTGGTTCTAGGCCCTTTAAAATGAAAGAGACACAACATATGTTATTAGGTATTATATTCGCTGTATCCATAATCCCGATAAGAATTCTAAGGGAACATATTCCTGTTATGTAGTTCTATTCTGCACCAGTAAAAGAAACATACATTACTAAAATAAACACTTGTTCCATCTCTCTGTGTTAGAAAGGAAAACAAAATGGGTATGTGTTCTGTTTTGGTGGTATAGCTTCTCTTTTACCCAAACATAATTACTGAATGTTATGTAAAACCATTAATTTGAAGTTAATGGATGTAGAGCCCCCCACTTCTGTAATTCAACTTGCAAGTTCTGTCATTTATATCAGTCCTTACATTCTTGACTATTACCTGGTTTGGGCCCAGTCCTAGGTAAACATGCCTAGGAGTAAAAATGTTAAATCCTTCATCCACCAGGTGACTGCAAAAATATATATGTAATACATGAACGGTTGTAATGACTGGTGCATGATTAACTATAAAAGGGCAACTTATGATATGATGAATTTTGACATAGATCCCTGGGCACTTATAAGAACTGAGAGTTACTCTCCTTAAGGAGAAAGTAACAGCTTTGGGGAACCAATGCATGCTCACTGGGAATTGAAATATATATTTTTTTAATTTTCTGGTACTTAATACTAAGGAAAATGGAATAAGGAAAAAAAAAGAAAAAATGTATGCAATTCAGTGATCACGCTTGGTTGTTCTGATCCTGCAACAACTACCGTCCTTTCTCCATAACATTTTATGTATTTTTAATTAATGTTATACTGAGTAAACTCGCTAAGCACAAATATTTTTCAGGGAAGATCCATCAGCAGTATTTGGTTTGCTTAGAGTCACACAGCAGACAAATCGATACTGAGACTCAAACCCTGGACCACAGGATGAAGCTTATTAACAGCTCATAGTATCACTCCTGCACCAGATTTCTCTACTTAATCAACAGACTCCATTCTCTTTGTATTTACAGCAACAAAATAATTACTATGTACCAGTTTGGCAGATGTGTTTTCTAAATGATGGCATTTTCTGTATTCATCTACTTCAGCACATTTTCAATTTGTAAAATGCTACATGTAAAACGGATTCACAGGGTTCTTATCACAAATGGAAGATAGGCTACTGTGAATCCTGACATTACACAAAATTAAGTCTGATACTATAAGCATCAAAGCAGTAAATTTCAATACTTACTGTTATAGAAAAAAAAGCATTTCTTGGGGGGGGGGGCAGAGCCAGTCTACACCTCTGAGATGGAGATGGGGCTACACCTCTACTGCCTCCTAACAATATACACTAACTTCAAAGTATCTGAGGTTATATGGGGGGATACTCTGAAATACTGCATAATCTTTCTTAGTAAACATTCCTGAATGCTCATTGTTAAATAATTATAAGATCACACATGTGAGCCTTGGAATTACATCTCGTATCCAAATCATATATGTTGCATGTTTAGCCTTTGTCACATAAATAAATTTGGTTTTAATTACTCTATGATTATAGTATTGTAAATCTTGTTGCTTTTTTTTTTCTGATGGCGCAGTAGTGCAGCAGTAGCGTTGTTGCCTCACAGCAAGAGGTTCTCTGGTTCAATTCTCAGCTGGGGTATCTTTTGTGTGGAATCTACATGTCCTCTCTACATTTATGGTGCTCCGCTTTCCTCCCACATTACAAAGACATGCATCTGGAGCATTTCTCCCCAGGCCTCAGCTGAAAATTGACTTTGTTCCAAGTCAGACTTTCCCGGTTAACAAATGTTAAATAAAATACATTTTGTGTGTTGTTTCGACCTGGGGTGTGGCCAAAATGTCTCCACATAGATCAAATCACTATCTAATGTTACATATCAAACACATAAAAATAGATAGCGACAGACACAAAGACAGATGCATTAAATAAATAAGAAAAATATAGATGACAGATATACAAAGTCATAAATGTTATTGTCTTTCGGCTTTTCCTGGTTAGGGGTTGCCATAGCGGAACTCTGGTCCACTAATGATCGGCAGTAGATTTTGACGAACGCCAAGGTGCCAGCTCGACATTCATCCTTCAACGAAGGCACGCCCATTTACACATGTCTTTCGAACACCCACCCAACCACGGGGAGGACATGCAGACTCCAC